>NW_007726333.1:147778-176936 GCF_000696425.1 Galeopterus variegatus | reverse complement strand
ATCCCATTTGTTTATTTTTCCTTTGGTTGCCTGTGCTTTTGGGGACAGTCTGTGTCCAGTCCTACTTCCTGAAGTGTTTCTCCTATGTTTTCTTTAAGAAGTTTTATTGTTTCAGGGTGTATATTTAATTCTTAATCCATTTTGAGTTGATTTTGGTATATGGTGAGAGGTATGGGTCTAGTTTCAATCTCCTGCATATGGATATCCGTAATAACTTCGTATAGCATACATTATACGAAGTTATCGACTGGTAACTGGATTGCAACCCACGGTTTCGCGCCCGTACCGGGGACCGGCAACAGGATCGCAACCCTCGGTGTTGCGCCCGCACTGCGCTCAGCCAGTGAGCAGGTATCTGTTTTTATGCCAGTACCATGCTGTTTTGGTTATTATAGCTTTGTAATAGGACTTATTGACATCATGTTTACTCCTGGTAGGATGCACTGAGAGGGCCACAACATCACTTCAAGGATATTGCTGCCGAAAATTCATAATTTCAGTCAAATCAAGAGAAAATATTAGGCAAAACTAAATTGAGAGGCATTCTACAAAATAATTGTCTAGTTCTCTTCAAAAGTGCCATGGTCATGACAGTCAAAGGAGTACTAAGAGTTAACTGTTCCAGATTGGAAGAGATTAAGGCGATTTGACAACTGAATGCAATGTGGAATGAGTACTGGAAAAAAAAGAACATTAGATCAGAAGAGCAAATGGCAAAATTCCCATAGGGTCTGTCGATTAGTTAGTAGTATTTATCAATGTTAATTTCCTTGTTTAAATAAGTTTAATATGGGTATATAAGATGTTCACTTAGGAGAAGCTGAGCAAACAGTATTCAGGAACTGTGCGTATTACTTTTTCAACTTTTCTGAAGGTCTAAAATTATTCCAAAATAAGCAATTAAAAATACATATGTATTAGGCTTTATGTAGGGAAAAGCATATCCAAGATCAAATTGCTTAACCTTTTAGTACTCCATTTTTTCCAACTGCAAAACAGATATCTACCGTATAGTAGTGTGGTGAGGGTTAAACATGAAAATGTATGTAAAGGACCCAGATGGTGCTTAGTTCATAGTAAGACCTTAAGACCTTAAAAAACCATTAGGGTCATCACTTTTGAAAATGGTATGAATCATCACAAGTTCATCCAAAACTGAGGGGTTTTTTGAATGTTTTAGAAAAAAAATTATGGGCTTTAGAGTAGCTTCAAAAAGGCGGGTACACAATTCTAAGTCAATAACTATTTGCATTTAGCATGTACGGGGTGACCCTGCCATCTGGCTTCCACAGTTACTGTTAGGTAGCAATCAAATTGCAGTTCTTTTGTAGGTGATTATATTAGTTTCCTAGGACTGCTATAACAATTTAGCATAAGCTGGGTAGCTTAAAACAACAGAAATGTATACTCTCATAGTTATGAAGGCTAGAAGACCAGGATCAAGATGCTGGTAGGCCGTGCTCTTTCTGAAGTCTCTAAAGAAGGATCTGTTCCATGCCTCTTTCCAACTTTCTGGCAGTTGCCCACAGTCTTTGACATTGCTTGGACTGTAGATGCATCACCCCAGTCTTTGCTTCCATATTCACATGGCTGTCTGCCCTCTGTGTGTTTCTGTCTCTGTGTATTTCCTTCTTTTTTATAAGGACACCAGTAATTTTGAGTTTAGGGACAACCCTAATCCATCATGATCTTTTCTTGATTAAACCAATTATATCTGCGAAGATTCTATTCCAAACAAAGGCACATTCTAAGGTTCCAGGAAGCACGTGAATTTTGGGGGAACACTATACAACCCAATACAACATTGTACCTTTTCTCTATGGCTGTGTTTAAAACCAGCTATTTATCTTTGATTTTCTGTGGTTTCACTATGATATATAGTTTTATATATGGATTTCTTTATATATAACTCACTTGAGTTTTTTTTTATCCCTGTCTCACCAATTCAAAAATTCTTAGCTGTTAGCTCTTTGAATAGTATCTCCCTTTAGTCTCTCAATGCTCTCTTCCTGGGACACCAATTTAATGTGTTTTAGACTTTCTTACTCTTATCTTCCATGTCTCCTAAATTCTTTCTCGTACTTTATGTACTTTATTCTGGGTAATTATTTTTATCTCTGTCTTCTAGTTTATTAATTCTCTCTTCATTATGTCTGATCTGCTTTTTAAATCATCCAATTTGTAATTATTTTTTTTTTTGTCCTTTTTTTTGGAGACCGGCCGCACTGCGCTCAGCCAGTGAGTGCTGTGAGCGCACCAGTCATCCCTATATAGGATCCGAACCCACGGCAGGAGTGCTGCCGTGCTCCTAGCGCCGCACTCTCCCAAGTGCACCACGGGCTCCGCCCTCCAATTTGTAATTTTGATGATTGCACTTTTTATTTCTAGAATTCCTTTTTTGTATTTCTTCAAGTCTTTCTGGCCATTTTTTATATTCCTTGTTTCTTCAGCATGTTTTGCATTACCTGTTTTACTTTTATAAACATTATACACATTCTTGTTTTATTGTTTATATCTTATAAATCCAAAACTGAAGTTTTTGGTATCTAATTGTGCTTTTTGCTTTTTTTTTTTTTTGACCCTCCCTCATGTGAGCCTATATCTGATTGCACTTAATTGTGGAATCAGAGTTGAGTTCTTGAAGAGAGAATTTATGTTTGCATAACCCAGGACACTACTGAGGTATGTTGGTTTTCTGAATCACACAGGTAATAAAAATTAAAACCACCAATCAATTTGAGGACAACGCTGAGTTACTAATTCTTAAGGTGGGGAGAGGGGGTCTCTATTATTTTATTCCATATCCTGAGTCAAGACCAGGTTAGTCAGTTACTTTGTTGGTCCTTTTCATAGGCTGATAGACTTTTCTAGCTCACCTTACTCTGAGGTGAAACCCTTTCATAGGCACAGCATTTACATAAGTATCTCAGTTGCAACTTCCACATAGCACGGACTCAGGGCTTTGCCTTTCACCCACCATGTGACCATTAAAACCCAGCACTGAGACTGGTTTTTGAATTGCAAAACATCCCCCAGAATAAGCCCAAGGTCAGTTCATGTTTGCTGCTCTAGTTTTATTCATTCCTTTGTTTAATAAACATGTATTGAGAACTTGCCAGGTGCAGGACACTAAACAAAGCAGAGACTCTACTTCACTCATATCCTGCTGGTTGGAATATCTACAGATAAAAAACTAAATATGAGAGGGGGTGACAAGTGCTATGAAAAAATAAATAAGCAAGGGAAAGGGATAAAGAGTTATAATATTTCACAAAGGGTAATCAAGAACGGCCAGTGTCGTAAGATGAACATTGACCAGAGACCACTGAAAGTGAGGAAGGGGTACTTAGGTAGAAATCCGGATGGAATAGACACAAGTGCAAATCCCTGACATAGGAGCTGCTTAAAAAAGCAGAGACAAAATTGGTTGGACATAAAACCAGAAAGGTGGGGAGTATGGTGGTGAGGAGTTCCAGGAAGGGGAAGATGATAAAGGATCTTGTGTGCCACTGTTAAGTCTTTTTTTTCTTTACAAGAAATTATAAAATCTGAGAAATGATGTGATTTGACTTCCAGTTTTCTATTTGGATCTCTGTGGATTCTTTTCTCATCTTGTGTTCTCACTCTCTTTTTACAGAATTTCTTTTTTATTGTATGCATGTAGAGATGTAGTATTTTTCGGTATGTATGGTCCATTATAAATAGAATTCCACTATTTATCCAATTATGTATTACATTTGTCTGTATTATTATGATCTAAATTTGAGGATAGATTTTTTTAATGTCTGGTCTAATGATTAATTTTAATATATTTTTGGCAATGAGCAGCTATCGATAGCATTTCTGTGATATGTTACTTTTTATAACCTACTCTTAGTGACCTTTTACTACCTTAAAAATTAACTAGAATACAGAGAGGAATATTGGAGAATGCCAGGAGACTGTTCACTTTCCCTATTTAGTTCAATTTGTAATTTTCATTTATTTTTTTAATTAAATTATGCAATGCTAGAATTTAAACAGCCTCTTTAGAAGTAAGCTGGAGGTTTTTGACAGATATTTGGCACATGATCGAGGGTCCATTAGAATATATAAATCAGTTATACCTACTTATCTGAACTTTAAAAATGTAGTGATATCTTATGAGAAATTTGGCAGTTTCTACTGCCCTGAATTACATTGTCTGCTGAGTGACAAGAAGTATTTTGAATAAGGAATAACTTTATACTCAAAACTACTCAGCAGTGTAATCTTAAAAACATTTTAAAAGATTAGGAATCCAAATGTAACTTGAAATTTAACTACATGTACTACTACCGATGGAGTAGTTAAATCAAGGTGACAATTTGACACATTCTAGCATATCTAATATATAATTAATCCGGGTGGGTAATAATAATTTCATCAAAACTGACTTCTCTACTGGAGTCTGGCAAATTTGTTTTCCATGTTGATTCTAAGATACATCCCAATCGCACAATTGTTAATTTGTGAGTAAAAAAAGGGTTGATGGAGGGCTCTTAGAGTTAAAGAAATAGGACTTTAATCCAGAGTTGGCTTTAGATTTAGTCCAATTTTGTGTGCATGTGAAGCAAATTTTTCTTAAGTGTCAAAAATGGAAAGACTAGTATAGTTCTGCTTTATGAGAGGAAGACAGAGTGGTTTTCAGTGAGGAAAAATTTTTACAAGAAACTCTTCAGGTCACTTTACAGCTGTAATCCTTCAAACACAGTTGGCACATCAATCTTACTATTAGATAGCATGTGAATCATAATATTGCTCCAGAAATCATAAAAGTGGTTTGAAAGGTCACTGTTCTATTAAGGTCACTGTGTTCTAAACTATTTGGGAGATAACCAAAAATGCTTGTGAGTCAGTACACTAGGACACTTATACTGGCACAGCAGGAATAGGTAAAATATGAGTTATTATGTCATGTCTTGCTGACCTTGTTAAGAAAGACTGAGTCTGCAAATAAAAAAATAAAATTACATAAAATTGCAATTTTTCTCAGGTCAAGACATATTCTGTCAAGAGAAAAATTTAAATACCATTAAGTTCAAAAAATAAGAAAACGTTTTCTTCCCGTGTATGTAAGACACCAGGCTGTCCAAAGTCCTGCATGCTACAGCCTCAAGACATGGCATCAATAACAACTTACTCAGAAGCATTTACTAAGTTAAGATCAAAGAGCGGCCAGCTACTTACTTATGTCCTAGTCAAAGGTTTTCTGGTTGGCTGTTCTATTGCTTTTAGCCATCGACTTCTTTTTCATCTATACCACTATTTAAAGTCCGCTAACTTAGATACATTTAAAACTTTAGGGCCGGCCCGGTGGCGCACTGCTACAGTGCGCCGCTTGGGAGTGTGGCGGCGCTCCCGCCAAGGGTTCGGATCCCACATACAGACCGGTTCCCGCTCACTGGCTGAGCGAGGCGCGGGAGCGACACCGAGGGTTGCAATCCCGTTGCCGGTCCCGGTCCGGTACGGGGGCGACACTGAGGGTTGCGATCCGTTGCCGGACATGGAAAAAGACAAAAAGGAAAATAAAATAAAATAAAATAAAATAAAACTTTAAAAGTTGTTTTTTCTGGGGACCATTTAATATTTCTAAAGACTTAAGATTCTATCATTCTTTAACAAGCTGTCCAGAGAAATTCATTTTCTTCTAACTGTGCAAGCCAATGAATAACACTGGTTTCCTTGCCTTCCCTGAAATCTTCCTGGTCAATCCTTGTTTGGCATTAGTCATTTCATCAACCTGTCATCATTTCAGAGAATGTCATGGACCTCATGAGAGAATGTGGGAATAGATGGTCATCAGTACTTGCACTGTCCAATAAAGTAGCAACCAGGTGCATGTGGCTATTTGAATTTATATTTAAATTAATTAAAATTACAGTCGTGCATCTCTTAATGATGGGTATACATTCTGAAAAATTTCATCATTGTGCAAACATCACAGTGTGTACTTACACAAACCTACTACACCCCTAGGCTATAAAGCATAGCCGATTGGTGCTCAGAGAGGCACTAGATTCTGGGGACGACCTGGAAAAATGACCTTAATACATCGTGCTATGACATTAAAGATAGTTACGATGTCACTAGACAATAGGAATTTTTCAACTCCATTATGATCATATGGGACTCCATCATATATGCCCTCATTGACTGAAATGTCATTATGCAGCATATGACTGTATATTAAAGTAAAAATTAATGTCCTTGGTTGCCCTAGCTACATTTCAAGTGGTCAAGAGCTCATGTGGCTAGTGGCTATCTGTTGGGAAAAAAGAATAATTTAATCAGGACTTCTTGCCTTAGGTCCACTTGGGGGTGGTGCAGTGCATTCTTTGTAAATAAGTTGTGTGTGGGTGGAGTTAGTGCACATGGGCAGTGCCTCCAACTTGGCTGGCATCTACTGCCTTGGGCATCCACTGGTGCAGCCATGCTCTCAAACTTAAGGCTCCAAGGACCTTTTGGCCAGTTACCTATCTCATAGGCATGCGTGCGAGTGGTCTGGTGACCCAGTCTGGCATGTGAAGGGTTTGTGACCCAGTCTGTGAATGGGACTGAGGGGTCTGTGAGCTCCAGACCCAGCCCTAGCTCAACAATTGGCCCAGTTGGCAAGATTATGGCAGGTAAAAGAGATCCTACAATTGTTGGAGTCAGCAGGATTCTGATGTTAGCTGAAGCTTTACACTATCATAACAGAGGAACATTTCCAGTGTTGCAGAAAATTCTGTTGGGAAGTGCTGATTTAGACCAAACATAGGAACCAAACAAACTTTTGCCTCAAATTTATGAGCATTGAAAAGCCTCATTTAAGCCTTTGTATGTTATTTAGAGTTTCATAAAGTTACTAGTGAACTAAAAGAAAAACAATCTATTTCAGTCATCATTTTCTCCCTACTGTTTACGTGAACAACGAATGGTCTAAAGCAGGTGGGAGAAGCAAAGGAAGTGAAGAACCAACCAGCAGAAGTTTTATTCTGAAGAGCATTCTACTTTCATTTTCTTTATAAATTTTGAAATTTTTTATTGCTTTTTTTTTTTTTTTCTGCCTAGCACTGTTGTGCTGTTTGTTTTCTGTGGTCACAAATGAGCCAGAAACCATTTGCTGAGGAGATTTATGTGACAACACTTGTTTTAAAGTAATAGCAGGTGTCTCCTTAATCTAAGTTGTTAATTCACTTTTTTCTTATCTCCTGACATGGACTCAAGGCTGCTGTAATTAACTGATCATCCTGAAATAAATGAGCTTCAAAGCAAATTTAAACGTTTTATTAAAAATATAACATGCTGAAAAGTACACAAATCATAAGTTTACAGCTCAACTAAATATCACCAAGTGATACTCCCACCCATTTCAAGTCCCAAAAGCCCCCAGTGTGCTGCCTTCCATAATTAACCCTTTCTTTTTCTTCGGGAGTAACCAGTGTCCTGACTTCTTATACCTTAGATTACTTTGTCCTATTTTTGGAATGAAATCATACAAAACTTGTTTGAGTGTTCTATGCCTGGCTTCTTTGGCTCAACATTAGGTTTGTGACACACCCATATTGTTGCACATAGTTGTATTTCCTTCATTTTTATTGCTGTCTAGTATTCCATTGTATGAATATACCACAATGCATCACTCCACTGCTGATGGACATTGGGGTGGCTGTATTGTTATCAACATTCTTGTACATTTCATTTATTCCATGCACATTTGTTGACATTCCAGGTAGTTATAACTCTTACTGCTGGATTTTAAAATGAAAGTGCCTTGGGGCAGAATGCATAATATGGCTGTATCTTCTTTACAAATGCAAAGTATGTAAGATCTTGGGTTTTTAAATTTTTTTTTTATTTTTATTTTATAGAAGGGTATAGTGTGCATTTTTAGGAATATCTGGCTCAGACTGTGGCATGTCTGCCAGAACAAAACTGTGAGAATTCTGCACCTTAATAAATACAGTCACCAGTGACTCTGAGGAAGCAGCAAAGATTTATATGGCAATAACTGTAATTCCCTCTGCTTCTAGTAGTCCACACCCTGGTTCAGTTGCCACAATATCCAAAGATAATTCCAGTCACTGGGGCAGAATCCAGTCTCATCCCTGGAGACAGTCTGGAAACATGACCTTAATGTTTGCATCATAGGGTCTGAACAAATGTCAGGTTTTTTCCTGTGAGTTGAGTAAAGGAGAAAAAAATTTAAAAAAAAGAGAAGGTTAAAGATTAGGGAGGGGTCTTTTGTTCTCACTGTTGGCACATTTAGCCATAACAGTTTGATAAGCCATTAATTAGAAAATGAAGAGCTGAGTGGATTCAGGGAAAAGGAAGTCTAGGTTTCTCAGCATGATCTCAAAGCTTAGTTTAAAAACAATCATTAGCAATTATAAAGGGCAACACCTATGTAGCTAGTTTCACAAGCTATTCTTGACCTGCTGGGGCTTCCTGCAAGCAACTAGCAAGGGAAGCCACCCTAACCCTAACCCTAACCCGAACCCTAACCCTAACCCTGACCATAATAAGTAAATTGTATGTAAATTTTACCTTCTACTGAGAAAATAGAATGTGTTTTGGGTATTCACATATTTCTAATGTCCAAGCGTGGCTGGGATTATGATTTTTTAAATAATAAATTAAAAAAAAAATCCTTGGCATACACTCCCACCCTAGGTCTACTTGAATCTGAATCACTGAGGATGGGGCCCAGGAATCCTTGCTTTTCGGAAACTTGTGGAAGATTCTGATATGCAGTCAGGTGTGAGAACCACTCTAAGTAGAGGCTGGTTTCTTTTCGGCTTACATTTGCTTCAAGTGATAAAGGGTTAATTATATAGATTGCACTGTTTACTAGGAATGAAGAGGTGGTGTTACTTAAGAAAGGAGGTTCCTCTCTTCCATTTCTCTATTTGACATTCACCAGAAAAAGAGTCTGTGCTGTAGATGAATGTCTTATCCAGAAGCAGCTGTTTCAAGCTGCAGATACATGATCCCTGCAGCTCCAGAAAAGATGGAGACGAGTGTGTCTGGTATGATGAAGTCTGACACAGTGGCTGGGTGTTTCACACACACTACCCCAGGGGCTTTAGGGGTAGACATCAGTCATTGTCTTGGGATATAATGAACTGTGTCTTTTGGAACTGCTGTGGTGAATTATTAATCTGAATATTCTCCTAATTCTTTTGTCTGATTTTTATGATGCATTCATTTTTAGATATTTATAGATATTAATGAATATTTGTTGAGCACATGGTACTATAACAGGTATTAGGCTAAATATTAGAAATACAATGGTGAAGACAAGGTCTCTGACATTTAGGTCTTATTCCTCCTTCATTTTCAACTATTGTTTCTTATTTCTATGAGTATCTTTCTTCTCATACTGCTGTTGTTCATCTGCTGAAAATCTATCTTGCTAAGTCAGTAACATTATTTTACATGCAGTTCCAAGTCAGTAGTCTCTGTAAAAGGACCTGTTTTACAAGCATAGTTCCTAAGAAGTAACCTTTTGGTTTTCCCTGTCTTTTTTCTTGTCCTTTTCTTACTGGCTTTTGACTGAGTTCCTGATGATTGGAATTGTTGACTTACATTCTTAGAAAAACAAAGTCATTCTCTTTTAGATTCCATGAAGATCTTATGTGTGTATTACTTAGAGCCACAAAAATATTTCCCACCTAGATTCCTGTGATGTTTTTGTAATTGGTCTCTTTTAGAGAAATCTTTCTTAAATGTCAATCTGAACTCTTAACTTTGCTTTCAAAAAACCTTCAGTTACTTCCTACAACTTTCAGTATAAAGACCAACTCTAGTTTATCTCTTGAGGCACTGGAGATATAAATCTTGCCTTATCTCCTGCTACTTCTTTATATTCCCCTTGTCACCAAACCCAAAATATAGTTATCTGACAGTGCTATGTTAATTCCAGCATCTTTGTTCATGCAAGTCCTCTGCTCACAATGTCTCCTCCCTAACTCCTTTGAATCTTCAAAACTCAGTTCTATTCCAGGAAAACTTCCCTGATTGCTTATGAATTCAGATTCTCCTTAATTGTGCTGCTATAGTACTACAGTGCTTTAGTACTCTGCATGCCCCTCTAATTTGGGGACTCTCCCCTTCTAGACTGTCTAACCTCCTTGAAGACAAAGCATATCCTCGTAGTCTACCTGTCTACCTGGGACAAAGTAGACATTAAGTACATGTAAAATCAAGAGGAACAGTAAACCAAAGATTCAGTTTTACTGAATCTTCATTGCTTATAACATGGTGAGCATTAGAAAAATGTATACTAAGAGAAAAATGAATAAAATGATACAGTTACATGTCTGTTTCATGTGTTTTTGAGTGCTACATATTATGTAAGAATCTATTAAAAATGAGGTGGTATATTTATTTATCCTAGTACACGGGCATTAGCACTTGTTGTTAATGCTGCAGGTCAGTGATGGAATTGCTTAGTTAATTGATCCAGCTATGATTTCAAACCATTACCTAAAATGATATCTAGTCATAAAATAACTTACATCCTCTATATCTATGCTACCCACTATGGTAGCTCCTAGCCATGTGTGGCAGCTAATTAATTAACTAGTTAATTTTGAATACATTTTAAAATTCAGTTCTTAAGTCTTGACAGGTTGAGTTTTCAAAAGTTACATGTGGCTAGTGGATGCCATATCAGAAACACAGGTATAAAATATTAAATTTAAGTTAATTAGATAGTGATAGGTTCATAAACTGGAAATTTACCCTCTTTATCTTTATTTTTCATAAGTAAAAATTTGAAAGAAATACAGTAATAAAAAGTAAATACTTTCAAAACACGATGACTGCTTTTACATAAATCTGCTTATAGAAATCAAAAAATATTTGCTAAATTAACACCAAGTAAATGTGAAGGAAGAATATACTCATTAGGAGCTTCTAAATAGAACTCACATTCCACTAAAAGAAGAACATCCCTTATATTGAATTTCAGTGTAATTCAGAATTGTGGTAGTTTCCAAGTTTTGAGAAAATAAGCATAATTAAAGAATTTGTTACTTTAACATTCTTCACTTGAGCTGGTAGTTTTTCACAAAAGCTTTTTGCGATACATGTAATTTTGCAGGCCCATTTTCTTTTTGTCTTTTTTCCGTGTCCGGCAACGGATCGCAACCCTCAGTGTTGCCCCCGTACCGGACCGGGGACCGGCGACGGGATCGCAAGCCTCGGTGTTGCTCCCGCGCCTCGCTCAGCCAGTGAGCGGGAGCCGGTCTGTACGTGGGATCCGAACCCTCGGACGGGAGCGCTGCCGCGCTTCCCAAGCGGCGCACTATCCAGTGCGCCACCGGGCCGGCCCAAGGCCCATTTTCTTAAGTCAGGTTCAACAACACTAGATATGTGTAAAACACAGTACTAAATGAGAACTAGTTAAATCCTAACATTTTGATCCACTTAGTCCAAAAACTTTAATTGATACTATAGCATGGTGTATGCCATCTTTGAAAGCAGGAAGAAAGGGCTGAGTTGTGTGAGAACACTTCATTCATAAAACAAACATTTAAGATACATGTGCCCTATACATTATAACACATAATGCAAATACTTCCTCAAAGGTTTTTTTGTTTGTTTTTTTTGTGACTGGTAAGGGGATCGTAACCCTTGGCTTGGTGTCGTCCACACCACGCTCAGCCAGTGAGCGCACCGGCCATCCCTATATAGGATCCGAACCCACGGCCTCAGTGCTCCCAGCTCCGCACTCTCCTGAGTGAGCCACGGGGTCGGCCCCTTCCTCAAAGTTTTTTATTGGGTTATTAAAATTTGTCTTAGATAGAGGAAACACACTTTTTTTTTTTTTCCTTTTTGTCTTTTTTCGTGTCCGGTAACAGATCGCAACCCTCAGTGTCACGCCCATACCGGACCGGGACCAGCAATGGGATCGCAACCCTCGGTGTTGAGCGAGTGAGCGGGAACTGGTCTGTATGTGGGATCCGAACCCTCGGCGGGAGCGCCACCGCGCTCCCAAGCGGCGCACTGCAGCAGTGCGCCACCGGGCCGGCCCGAGGAAACACACTTTTGAAAATGTATCCTTTATTATAGTGGATAAAGCTATAGGAAATAGAAATATATAAGCCATAAAAGTTCAAGCTAGATAAAATCCTGATACCATTTCTATTCGTTTGTCTGAAATACTATTTCAGGAGCTTGAAACCTCTGGGGTCAAACAGAGTCAGCTCTTGGAAGGTTTTTCATCATAAGATTGCCTTCACTGTTGTCAACTCCGTGTTAGTTTTCTTCTTGTACAAAATACAGCTTTACTAAACAAGGAAATATAAGGAAAGCAATAAAGGAGAGAGGTGACATTTTTCTTCCCCTGCCCAGATCTTACAGATATGATGGTCCTCCAACACATGGACCACACTCTAGTTTAAAATTCCTCCTTCTCTGGTAACACACCTTTCTTGGAGATTTTTTCTTTCCTCTCCTGAAAGGAGGTCTTCATAGCTAGGCCGATTCCTTCCATCCTCTACCCCTCTCTTTTCTTCATAGGGCCCAAAGAAACAAACAGAGCTGGCTCATGTTTCATGTTGCTCTAATGGTCTCCAGGTCATTTTACATTTTTAGGAATAGTATCAATAGCTACCACATGTTACATATCAAGAGCTTATTTTATGTAGTCATAGGGCAAAGTGTGTTATCAAACAGTCCTCTCAACTACCCAAGAGGTATTAGCCCAGTGTACAGATTTTGAGAAGTGGAGGTATAGAAACGAGTAACACAAATAATATGTGCTAGAGCCAGAATTTGAACACAGGCAGAGACTAAGCTCTTTTTTATAACATGGTATTGCCTCCTGGGAAAAGCACCTTCGGTTACCTTCAGATTCGACAAATGCCCTCACAACTATAAACCATGAAAATGCCTTCCTACTTTTTCTGAAAAGGTATAAGAATATCATTGAAAACCCTTACTTCTACCACTGCAACTTGGCTCCTCCTATTCCACACCAGTTCTTAAATCACAGAATTTCTGTCATGTTTTAGAGACTCTGTCATCTGATTATTTGCTTATCTACAGTAGAAATGCTGAAATCATGAAACATAATTATTTTTATTTGCTTATTTTATTTATAGTAAATAGATCACAAGGAATAGACATTTCTCCAAAGAAGCTGTACAAATAGCCAATAAGCACATGAAAAGATGCTAAATATTACTGGCAATCAAGGAAATGCAAATCAAAACCACAAGGAGATATTATTTTACATACATTTGGACAGCTGTAATCAAAGAGAAAATAGTAAGTGTTGACAAAGGTGTGGAGAAACTGGGACCTTCATTTGCTGTTGGTGAGAATGTGAAATGGTGCAGCCACTTTGGAAGACAGTCTGACAATTCCTCTAAAGATTAACATAAAGTTGTATTATATAACAATTCTACTTCTAAGTATAGTGTTTAACTAAGAAAAAATAAAAACATGTGCACACAAAAACTTGCACACAAATGTTCATAGAAGCCAAAATGATCATAATAGCCAAAAAGTGGAAACTACACTAATATCAATCAACTGGTGAATGGAAAAATAAAATGCGGCATGCTGGTATCAATATGATGGAATATTATTTGACAAAGGTGCTACAGCATGGTTGAATCTCAAAAGCACTATGCTAAGTGAGAGAAGCTAGTCACAGAAGACCGCATATTGTATGATTCGGTTTATGTGAAATGACCAGAATATCTATAGAGACAGAAAGTAGATCAGCCTAGGGCTGAAGGTAGGAGAGTCAAGGTGGGTAGTGAGTACTAATAATTGCAGGGTTTCTTTTTTGGAATGATGTTCTAAATTTGGGTTATGGTGATGGTTACACAACTGTGATTATACTAAAAACCATTGCATTATATGCTTTCAATGGGTGAATTTTATGGTATGTAATTTACATGTTAATAACAATATGAAAAATAGATCACAGGATTGTTTAAATATTAACTAGAACTATGCAAAAAATATTTAGTTTTATAGATTTTTAATAAATAATCTATTGTTATTCCATATAAATATGTTTCATTCTAAGTTTTGTTTTTCATTGCTCTCTATTCTCCCAAAGCCTGGGTCTAGTACTTGGTTCTTGGGAGAAAAAAAAAATATATAAGGACAAAACTATTTTATGAAATCACCTTTTCTAGACCTGTGATGACCCTCTTCACTTAGTGAAAATTATGCCTGATGTTCCTTCACATTCAGCTCCTGTTGTGGATACTGTTATACCCTCTTACTAGCTTCTCCTTAGAGCAGCATGATATAATGAGGAGAGTAAAGACTTGGGAGTCAAACAAACTGGGGTTTAGGGGTGCCTCTGCTTCCTGTAAGCTGTGTGACTCAGAGAAAATAGTGGACTTCTCAGAGCATATTTCTTTAGATTTCTCCCAGATTTTAGTAAAATTAGAGATGATGCATGTCAAGTACCTGGCATTTAGCAGGGTCTGGATAGATCCTGTTTATATATTATCCATGACCTCATCTTCCAGAAGATGTCATAGAACTTATAACTGGCATCTGTGTTAGTTCTGCACTTGATCTTAGCCAAAAGGCTGAGAAGCAATTGAATTAGTTCTGGGACCTGAAAGTGCCTTGCTACCACCTTCCTCCCTCAAAACAAATATCTCCCTTACCCCCAGTCTTGTGGCTGATGTCTGAAATTCCACTATTGTAGTCTTCCATCAACTGAAAATATTTGATTACTATGTAAATAAAAATGCCTATTGGAATAGAAAATATTTAAGCAATTATATTTCATGTCTATATCAACATAAGCAATTTTTTCTTCCTCATTAAAACTAAACAAAAAAGCATTAGTGGTGGAGTAGATAAGACCCAGAAGACTTCCTGGGTGCCTGATGAGCCTGAGAGGGCACCTTGTGCTCGGGGTGGCCAGCTGTGATCTTACATGTGGATCAGGTCTGTATTTTTTTTTTGGGGGGGGGGGGGAAATGGTGAAAAAAAAAAAAAGTTAAACCCTCCCTCCCTTATTCCTTCCTTTCTCCCTTGAAGAGTGAAATTTTACTGAAACACCGCTTTCCAACCCTGTTCGTTTGTACAACTTCATCACACTGTAGGCCCTGAAAGGAGATCAGTTTCTCAGTCCTGCGTGGCTGGCACTGGCTGAGTCAGTAAACAGCTCATCGACCTTCCTCCCTCCCCCCTTGTGACTAATCCTGGGTGAATGGTAGAATTGACAGGAGATGCAGAAAAGTCTCTTTTCTTCTGCACCCAGAATAATTCAGCTCTAATTCCTCAGAAGGGACAGCTTTGGGCCATTTTAAACCAGAGTTATTACTGGTCGAAGTATTAATGTCCCACCACCAGCACTAACCAGGGGGAAAATTGCTAAAATGTGTTTATCTGAAAACAATGACAACTAAATCCTCACCAACCAAAGATCCTATAAATCATCTCACTTCCAATTCACAAAACATTCTAATTAAGCACATTTGTTTCCCTTCTAGGCAAACTAAGCCCCAAATTAGGACTGGAATACAAGTAGGGTGAATACACATGAAAAGCAGAGATTCATTCATTTGCTCCCAAGTCACCTTCATAGCCTCACAGTGATGCTTTGATGTCATCATTTGGAAGACCTTGATTTGAATTTAAATTGTGGTTCGCTAGAAATGTTTTGAGTTCAATCACTTAAACCCAATGTAAAATTTTCTTTAAGAAAAAGACATTCTAATTTGCTTAATTTACAAATGTTGATTTGGTTACTTTGTACCTTTAATTGTGTTTAGGTTTAAAGACAGAGTTTAAAGACACAAATTGCAAATTGCTGCATAGAATTTTGATATTATTTCCAATAAGTCTACTGAAAATAAATTAATAGAGCAAATGCTAGGCTGATCATTTTAACTGTTCTTGTTATATTGGGCCCTCCTTTTTGGGGGTTTAGAATATTTAGATTAGGTTTGAAGATTTTTTAGCAGCAGAATTCTGTTGAGGGTTTATTCTCACTGAATCATAAGCATGCCGATTTTACTGTTTCAAGATTTCTTCTGTTGGCTAGATGGTAAGTTGTATGAGAGGTAAGTTGTAAGAGAGTTTGTTAGGAAATATTCCTGGGTCACAGGGAGAAACACTTACAAACAGAAGTGTCATGGACTAATGTGAAGTCAGCTTCCTGTCTGGATAGTATGTCATATCAGAAGACAGACCGAGACTTGGGGGATTGGAGAACAATTCAGGTTTTATGAGATAATATTTTACAAAAAGTGGCCTTTATCCCAGAGAGCCACTGCATGGCTGAAACAATTTTGGAAGTGTCATGTTTCTGGTGATAATCTGTAATAAATATAAATGTATTGTTTCTGTCAATTTGACATAGCTTTCTTTCCACTTCTGAAAAAAAAAAAATTAGGGGTATATCACACGTACAGGCTAAATGCACCCAAGGGTCTTCCCAAAACAACAGTAATTTCAACTATGGTATTTTATTTTAGGTTTCCCATTAGACCCAAATTTCATTTAATTATCCGTGAGAAACAGGATTTCTGTTATTCTGCTCACTTGTTCAATATGGCTTTTAACTGAAGAGCTGCCTACTGTATTTTCCTCAGACTGAGTAGGGGTTTTTGCCAATTCTTGATCTCTGCCAATGTAAGTGACAGTCAGTTGGGTAAGATAAAAATCCCTTCTACTTGTCACAATATTAATTTTTAAGGTCCTTTTTGGTTTTCATTTATTTCTCTTAGGATTAGTTTTTTTTTTTTTTTAAATTTATTTTTTCTTTTTGGCAACTGGCCAGTATGGGTATCCAAACCCCTGACCTTGGCGTTCTAAGCACCATGCTCTCCCAAGTGAGCAAACAGGCCAGCCCCCTTTTGGGATTAGTTTTAAGCAGTGCTTCTCAAGCTTTTATTTGCATGTGAGTTTCTGGAGATCTTATTAAAATGCAGATTCTGATTCAACAAGTCTGGGGTGGAACTCCAGATTCTGTATTTCTGAGCAAAATTTTTGCCCAATTTTTACTTCCATAAATATGAGAATGAATGAGGGTTGGCATTTAAAACATATTCATTGTAGGCATGTGATTTCTAAACGTAGCAAACAGTGCAATGTAGATGATCCTTCAAAACAAAGATGATGCTTAATTGATGTTGGGAAACTACTGCAAGTACAGAAGTGAAAATGAGTTCGGCAAATTCAAGGAATTGAAGCCAAGCCCAGTGTGGTTGTAGCAGTGAGTGAAGGGGCTATTTATAGCATGTGATGTGGTATAGTGAATAACCAAATTATTTAGGGTTCTATAGGATGTGGCAAGGATTTAGGATTTTATTCTAAGAGCAGTGTAAGCCATAAGAGATTTTATATGGGAAATAACATGATCGGATTAAGAGTTTTATTTTGTTTTGTTTTAAAATCACTGTGGCTGCCATGTGGAAATTAGATAGTGGAACATTTTTTAAAATTAGTTAATAACAAAGACATTTAAAAACTCTGTTTCACTATGTATAGTATACATATGTCCATTCTAGAACTGTTAAAATTTAGTATCATTCATCTATATTTATGATATATATTTTCCTTATTTCACATATTTTTGAATTGAAAAAGAGAATGTAGCTATTTTGGGTTAATACTTACTGAAAACACAAAAAACTTGTGGGAGAAACATGGATTGGGTTAGCATCCTAGGACATTCCTTTGCACAGTATACTTCATGACAATCTGTAAATAAAAAATGCATCATACTTTTTGTTTTTGTTTGCTCTGGGTTTTTTGTTTTGTTTTGTTGGTGGTTGGTTTTTTAGAAATATACTGGCTGAGCCAGTTGCTGAACAAGTTTTTCTATTTCACATTTGTCAAATTAGACACTAATAATTTCAACTGAATCTTAGTAGCTGTTTTTTCATACAGAATAAAAGCAGGAGTTGTAAATTCAAAGTATTACAGGGACTGGCAGGTAATTGTGTGAATCAAACCTATTATAAGACTGCAGGGAGAGTTTGGGCCTGTGGCCAAATTGGAGAATATAGGCCACGCCTAGTGATATTCAAATTCAAAATTTTTAAGAAAATTGGGCCAGTCAAACAAAACAAATCTGCACGCTCAATTGGCCATAAGCCACCAATTTAAGGTTCCCCGTCCAAAGATATTTAAAAATTCTAGGGGACAAAACTGATAAAATTGATGATTCTAGAGGTTTTAGTGATATAACTTCTTTGTTGCTTAAAATAGATGATCTTTTTCTCTGATGACTGTCAAGTGTAAATAGATGAAATCATTTTGGATATAGGCTTAGCTAAAGATAAAGAATATATTCTTTCAATAGACAATGATTGTGTTTACCTTCCTAGAGCAAGGTTGGTGTCTGGCAATATTTTTAGACCTGCTTTTTGTTGCTATATTGATTTAACATATGAACAAGAGTGACACTTAGAATGTAGAGTATGATTTTGAGAATGCTAAAGCATCAAGCAAGCCTTATACTGGCCTTTCCATTAAATTATTAATTCAAATTAAATCACTTTTAATGTAGTGTACATTTTGAATGTTATTACAGTGAACCTTTAAGGTAAAAGAAATAGGGGACTGAGTTATAGCAAATGTACACTTTTCTGAGAAAGATTAATTTGAAACCATTAATTAATTTGAAGCCATTAATAACCAGGGAAAAATACTTGTACATAAGTAGATTCCTAAATTAGTGGAGGTTGCTTCATATTCACTTCAGGCAACAAGGTGAGGTAGGAGACCGATCAGTGGTTGCCAGGTACATCAATGTGGCCCATAGATTTTGCATTCGAATTATTAAAGAATATTTTTAATGTAAAAAGACAGAATTTTGATTAAAACAGCTTATTAAATGGAGACAAAATACTTGGAGGAAATGGCTGGTTTCATTTCTTGATACCCAAGAGATTATCCAATCTACTTTTCGTGACAGACAAGTAATGAAGCAGATATAATTTTTTAAAATGAACAACCTTTTTGACACGATATTCATTTCAAATATCTGTAGCTATTATACATATGAATCATAAATTAATTAATTATGGTTGAAAGTATTGTGTATTTTGTTCTAAATCCTTGGTAATTATCTACCTTTGGGACCTAAATCAACTCATTATAGAGTCGTCATTAACCAGAACATCTTGTTTCTTTTTCTAGGTAAATACAAGGGTACTTCACAAACTTCATGATAAGATTAGTATTACCTTTCTATATTTCTATGAACTTTCTGAAGTACTCTCATATTTGGGTATTTTTATGTATAGAATTTAAAAGCACCAGGTTTGTTATTTTTGACAATGATACCCCAAATGTCCCTTTTGACACAATGCATGCCCTCTAGTGACATGTTATATATTTAGGTAGAAAATATCAAGAAGAAACATGATAGTTAATATCTCCTGAGAAAGGTAATTTGCAATACGAATATTTGTGAAAGTGGATTTTCAACCAATGGGGTAAACTGTTTCACAGTTCATAAAAGCACACATTAAAAAATCTACTTAAAATCTGAAATATGTGAAAATGTGAAATATGTAAGCATATTATACACCAATATCATATAATATTGGCAATATTAATAGGTCTTCATAACAATATTAAGTACATTTATGAATAGTCTTAATATATTAATAATCCCCTAATATGAATTAGTTCTTGACTATACGGCATTCTTAATAAGAGACTGATGAGAAAAGCAAGCTCCAACCAGAAGTCTGTCTAGAGATTAGCTGATGATATAAATCAAGTGAGAGGCTGACATTCTCTTGTGAGACTGTGAGATGTAACTGATAATTCAGTTTCTCTGCCACAGTAAGGCTGTTGCAAATAATTATCCTTACACCTCATCAGACCTAAGAGAAAGGCCTGTCACACCATAGGAAATTAGGTTCTGTGTGCTTAGTTAATGTCCCTTCACAGCATGGAAAAGCAAGAAGCTTTGCAAGCTGTGATTATATTAAGGATTAAAAAAAAATGCTTTTCTACCATTAGAATTCCTAAATGCAGTTGAAACGTCATACACAATCTCACTTAGATTAACCTACTTTTGCCTGCAATTCACATTGGCTTATATCTTATCAAATACTCTTAAATTGGAAGGCTTAGGAAATCAGCAGATGTTAAAACACATTTTCTGGTATTAATCATCAATAATATGAGGGGAAAGGCTAATGGGCAGGCATTGATTAAAATTGATCATTTCATAATCCCAAGAAACATATATTGCCCAAGAGAAGCAAGCCATAAAGAAGCATTTGCAATTAGTGTTTTACCCCACCATTTTAAATCTGTGATTTCATTTGTAGTGTGCTAGGGAAAATGAATGATGCCAGGGGTTGTAACCAGTGACTATATAGCAAATCATGTAAAAGATTCTGATTGTAGCATGTTACTTGATTGATTTTTTTACTATCAAATAAAATAAAGCTCTATACTTTCTTCATCAATACTAGGACATTCAGACGTTGAAGTCAAAGTGAAGAGAACCTTAGTTTTATCAGACTAAAGATGATTGCTTTTATCACCTGTTTCTAATTGATTTTCTAATGCAAATAGTTGTTATAGCTCATTTGTCCTGTGTTGAAACTAAATCCTTTTGGGGGACACTTACGTGCCCTTATGTTTTTTCCCCTTACACTGATGGGATGTTTTGTACTTCTCACCTGTGATTTTTGCTATAATGAATAGATGAATGGGTAAAACAGTTCCTGTGTTGTTTGTGGTCTATTAGAAGTGGGAGTGGTAGGTAGAGGTTAAAGTAAACATAGTGCATTGCAATATAACAAATGCTGTCAGTAATGAAGATACCTATAAGGTGCTCCTGAATCACAGAGGGTTGCTCTGTGGGGAACATGATCAAAAGCCTAATAACTGAGTATCACCAAGATGTTGCTACTGATATCAATCATAAGATAAATAGCACATCAAAGTCAATGGATCTAAGAAAGGAATTTCCATCCCTTCCTACAATTTCATTAGTTTTACCTTTTTCATTAAAAAAAAAAAAAAAAATCAGGCCCCATGTATATTTCTCAAGAATGAATGACTTTTGAGTAATGTATTCATTAAAAATAAACATATCGGATACTAAAGTCAGCCTTAATTGTATATTCTTTTTATTTAGTCTGCATTAAACAATGCAGACATTTTACTGCAACAAAGACCATAACATTTTATAGTTTTCACAGTTACAGCCCTTCAGTGAAGCTTTGGGATAAAGCAACCAGAATTTCAAAGTAATCAAGCCAACTCTGTGGCTTCGTATTAACCTGAACTATCACACATGTAATGGGGAGTTATCTTCTATAATATAGGGGAAGCATATAGAAAATATGAGAAAGTTAACATTATGAACAAGAACAAAACAGGAGTAGGAAACAAGAGCAAAGGGATAAAACCTTTGTAAAAAAGAGAGTAAATTACCCATTTAAAATGGAAAATCTTTGCAAAGGGAAAATAACTCAATAAGTCACACCTCTCTCCTTGTGGTAAATATTTTTGCCTCTGTAACTAGATATTGGTTTCTCTTCTCCAGAGTGAGATTACCTGGTTACTTGGGAGTTTATGTGTCTGTTAATACACATTAATACTTCTTGGTCTGCAATAAAAATGTTTGTGTCTATATCCTCAAGGCTTACAAATAATTAAGTAGCAGCTCTAAAGGAAATGTGATAACCCCTACCTTCTTACTGATTTTTAAATTTGTCTCATGAGTACGTATATTAGGACTAAATGGTTTTATTACTTGTAAAAAGTAAAGTGAGTAATAATTCAACTGAGTAGAGAATTCAGGCCATTAGAATACTTCTACCTACCAGAACCTCAATTATTCTGATAAGATGGTAAATGATATTAAAAAAAAAAAGTACATTATGAAATAAAAAATAAAAATAAAAGTCATGTTAAATGTTATTGAGACTAAGATTTTTAACTCCTTTTTCTGGTTGACCAAATGTACATCCTCTGAAACTTTACTGAATGAAACCTTCCACTATTTATGAAAAGCCCAAATGCTCTGTATAACTCAACCAATTAGCTGGTCCCTACACACTGATTTCTTGGAAGCATGTGAGAAAATTACTCAGATTCAGATTTAGGGCATAAAGACTAATGAGAAATGGGAAGGTACTGAGAGATTACTGGGTCTAATCAGAGCATACTTAAGTAACCTACTTGATCTTAGAAGTATCCCAGCAAAATCATCACACTCAGGTACTGACCAGAATATTGCTGGTCTCTGAAGAATGGGAAAAATGAAGCAACAACAAACCAGGTGCATTCCTTGATTTTTCAGATAACACAGATTTAGAACAAGTAATTCCAATATCACAAGTTTACCTCTAACATTTCAAAATAATTCCCAAACACTAAACACTTAACCTAATACAGCATTCTATTGCCCCCAAAATGGAATCTTTGTATTTTAAACAGCTTACCAAAAAATATATCTTATAATTTTGAGGTAAACTTTATTACACAACCAAAAATCTTAAACTATCTTAGTACACTACCATTTTAACAGGTCACCTTTTAGTCTTTCTGTGCAGTTTTCACATAGTTTTACTTAATATTTTAAAAATGTAGTTAACATACTGTAGACACTTTAATATGGCTGCATATTCTTTGTAATCTTATTTGATATGATCATGTTCAGAGTTATTTTTGTATATATGCACAGTAACATAAAATGAACAAACCCACTCCTTCATCCCCTACCCTCAATTAAAAATAAAAGGGAAAACAGAAAGAAGTAAAAGGACAAGAAAAAATGAAATTAGATTCTAGGAAGAGGGAAACACTAATCATTCAAGTGTACAGAAGTCAGCTTTTTGCACCCATTCTCCATGCTACAGAATAAACTTTCTGAGACTACAGCCAAGTATTTTCTAAAACCTTCAAGAAGCTCCAGTGGATTTCTGGATTTGTTCCTTTAAAATCAGGATGCTCTGCCTTTGCTCAGGAGGCAGCATGGCAATCTGATCTGCAGTCAGTTGAAGAACCTGCATGATCAAAGCTGCCTTTTCTTGATCCTGTGGAGTTACCTGGCTCTGCCCAGGACTAAAACCACTAGGCTGGCCACCACCTTGCTTGCTTGCCCCCTGCATGCCTGCTCCTTGTATGCCCACTCCCTGTATGCCTGTCCCCTGCATTCCTCCTCCTTGTACACCTGCCCCCTGCATGCCTGCTCCTTGTATACCTGCCCCCTGCATGCCTGCTCCTTGTATACCTGCCCCTTGAATGCCAGCTCCAGGATTCCCCACCCCTGAAATGCTTGGGACCTGTCTGGGTCCCTGAGGGCCACCTGCCCCTATATTAATGGGACCAGGGCCCTGGATTCCACCGGTCATAGGGCCTCTTGAACTGGGACCAGGGCCCCTCATCTCCAATCCTCTTGCATCCATGCCTCTTGCTTCCATCCCTCTGGTTTCCATTGCACAGGTTTCCATTCCTCTTCTCTCCATTACTCGTGCCTCTGTATACCTGCCCCTTGAATGCCAGCTCCAGGATTCCCCACCCCTGAAATGCTTGGGACCTGTCTGGGTCCCTGAGGGCCACCTGCCCCTATATTAATGGGACCAGGGCCCTGGATTCCACCGGTCATAGGGCCTCTTGAACTGGGACCAGGGCCCCTCATCTCCAATCCTCTTGCATCCATGCCTCTTGCTTCCATCCCTCTGGTTTCCATTGCACAGGTTTCCATTCCTCTTCTCTCCATTACTCGTGCCTCTAGGACCTCAGTTTCCATGGCTCGAGTCTCCATCCCTCGAGAATCTCTACTACCTCTGCCATCCATAGAAAGACCCCTTTGATCTATCATGGGGCCTCTGGGCTCTCCAATTAGCAGTCTGGGATCTGCTAATGGCCCTCCCCTCATCTCATGTGAGGAAGGGCCACGGCTGTCATGACCAGCGGCATGGTGCATTGGGGGACCCTGATGGGGTGGGCCCAGATAACCTCTGGGCTCTTCTCCAGTGACTGAAAGCAAAGTCCCTCCACGTGGGTCATTTGGAGCATCTCCTAACAGTCCTCGAGGAGGTAGGCCACCAGCAGTCATGGGTCCACGAGGTATAGGAGCTCTAGGATCCGACATCTGCACCTGTCCACGCTCTAAAGGCACTGGGCCAACCCCTGGCATTCCAACTTGGGGCTGCATTGCTCCCCCAGGAGTTAAGGAACCAGGCCCAGGCCCGGGAACTGCAGCTGGTATTGGCCCCGGAGCTGGAATTCCTCCCTGTATAGGAGTCTGCATCAGAGGAGGAATATCCTTCACAGGTCTTCTAGTCAAATGCTGAGGCTGAGAGGCTGAAGGATTCTGCTGGTTCAGTAGAACACTAGGTCCTGGGCAGATCCCAGGCCCAGGACCAGGCCCAGGACCAGGACCTTGGCCGGAGACCGACTGGGATTTGCCTGGGATCAGTGGTGTGACATGAATCTTGCGATGCAGAATTTTCAGAGCAATCTCTGGATCCATGATCCTCATTACTACTTGTGCTTGCAACAGCGCATAAGCCAGTTGCGGGTTTTGAAGTAACATGTTTCGGGCTTCCTGGTGACTGTTTTGAACACAGAGCTTCATCTGCTTCATCAGCTCAAACATCTGCTCTGGGGGGAGACTGGCGACTGCTCGGGTAATCGACTCCGGCGCATCTTCCGGATCGATGGGGTCCCCATAGGGTGAGTCAATAATGGGCGCTGCAGGCCCAAGGCTTTTTAGCTCCTCCTTATTCTTTTCACTGGCAGCATTGTCCACCCGAAGCGCTCTCCCACTGAACTCCCGCCCATTGAGGTTCCGCATGGCACTAAGCGCGGTCTCCTGGTCTTGGTACTCGCAGAAGCCATAACCCTTGGGTTTTCCCGTTTCTCTATCGTATACCAGCCGGAAACTGACAACGGAACCAACCTCCGAGAAAATGTCCTTTAACTGCTCCTCGGTCGCCTCATACGGAATGTTTCCCACGAACACGGAACGCAGTGATCGATCCATTGCCGGGTCTCTCACCGCCAAACTCGACATGATTCCGGTTGTGCACCCAGCGGAGAGCGGATTCTTCAAGAGTCGTCCTCTCGCGACCCTCACTTCCGCTGAGCAACGGAAGCGGCTCTCAAAATCCGGACAGAAACCTAACCGATCCGCTTGAATCGTTCCGCTTCTCCACGGAATCTGCGTTTCTGTGTCTCACGAATTAACTGATGCTTTTCGCCTCTGACCCTCCGTGTTTCTGTCAGCTCCTTGTTATTTAAACGCAGGATTCCTTTCCCATCTCTTATTCGGCAGACTTTCCGTGGCGCCCCGCCATTCAGGCTTGGTGCGCGTTAACCATAATAAAGATGGCCGCGTAGACTTCACCATGGCAACTGGAAGAGGCCGCCTCTCGTCGTCAAGGGCGGTTTTGCTTCCGTTCGACTGGCGGGAAACCGCCAACCGAAAGCTGACGTAAATCTCGGAACAGTTTCTCTTTATTATAGTATATTTAAGTTATATTTAAAATCACATTCCAGATTATGAGGCAATAGTGTAGTCGTTTCAAGGCAGAATTGAGATTTGCGCCTTAAAATACGAAATAGCTCCTTTTTAGAAAAACGTTTCTGGAAATTAACCGCTTAGAAATCCCAGCTGAAGCGTGTCTCGGCTGAAGCGTGTCTCGGCTGCAGCCCGCCCCCGCCCTGCTGCTTTGTGTAACGGCTCTTAACAGATAGGTGGCCGATCCTTCTAGGGTCTTCTCTGTGCACGCAGGCAACGGTCGTACTATTGATAATATAATGGGGTTTTCCTTAATAATATTAGCCGATTTTAATATTAGTGGTTAATAATAAATAACATGCTAGGCTTTAGAATATGGATTTCTGAATTTAACCATGCTTATATTGTGAACATTTAGATTGGTTCTGATTTTTATCATAAACTGTGATGCAATGAGTCTACCACCTCTACTCTAAAGGGAAAAACAAATTGTATTTGTTTCTCTTCTGCTGCTAGATTTGCAGGCAGAAGTCGAAACACACATTCAGTGTGGGATTCCCGGCCCTGCCATTTGACGATGGCACCGAAGCTTGGGGACGGCTAGGTAAATTGCCCAAGACCAAGCAGCCCCGCCATTAAAAGGTAAAGCCAGCTGGGCGTGAATCAGTGGCGGGCCAGGTGTCCACAAGCTCCCGCTGAGCTCAGGACGGCAGCTAAGTGCCCTTTGGCCCTGGCCACCCTCAACACAACCCTGCTGACCCCAAGCTGGATTCAGGCTGAAGAGGCGGCAAGACACTGACACCGGCCTCTTGTTGACAGTGGGGGGGGGGAAGGAGAGGTCCACCCTCCACGCCCCGTGCAGCTGTGCCTCGTGGGACCCAGACTCCCCAGATTCTTCAGGGTGCAGAGAGGTAGGGCACCCAGGCCACCATGTTGGGGTGCACATGGACCCAGGCTGGGACCTAGGGAGCTCTGCAATCCCCAATCCTCACCCTCCGTGCCTGAAGTCCAGAGCATACCAAACTTGGGACCTAGGTATCCCGACTTCCCAGGCTCAACCTCCAGGGTGGAAATTATAAAGCACAGGGCACACGCAGGCTCCACCTTCCCGTGCACGGAGGCCCTGAACCAGGCGTGCTGACCCTCATTGCACCTTGATTACTGGGAGCACCGGCCTGGAAAACAAGGCAGCCAGTCCATACTGGGGAGAGGGCCAGAGCACAGGACTCTTAGAATGGGAGAAGCGGCGGCTATCTGCCTCCTCACTCCCACTGGCTAGGGGTCTTCACCGGACTCAGAAGGTGCTGTTAGCACTGTCTCCTCCCTGGTGCTCCCTCAGTGCCCTGGAATCACCCAGGGAATTGGGGTTAGGAGACACCCCCAACCTAATCCCAACCTCTCACCTATAGGTGACCTTTGGGTGGAGGCTGAGGGACTAAGGAGGAGCCCCTCCCCCCCGTCCATGGGGTTTCCCCTCCATCTGCCCCTTAGTAGTTCCTAGCCATCTTCAAGGACTTAAGAAGACACCCCCAACCTAATCCCGACCTCTCACCTATAGGTGACCTTTGGGTGGAGGCTGAGGGACTAAGGAGGAGCCCCTCCCCCCTGTCCATGGGGTTTCCCCTCCATCTGCCCCTTAGTAGTTCCTAGCCATCTTCAAGGACTTAAGTCAATACTTGCCAGAAGTTGGGATGGCCTGTTAGCTCAGTTGGTTAGAGTGCAACTTTATCACACCAAGATCATGGGTTTGGATCTCTTTACTGGCCAGCCACCAAAAAAAAAAAAAAAATTGCCAGAAGTTACTAAAAAAATAAAAATAAAAATAAAAAAATAAATCTTACCCAAGTTGGTTTGGCATAGCTCTAGAGCTGCACTGCTCTATAGGGTAGCCACTAGCCACGTGTATTGAGAACTTGAAATGTTGCCAGTGTGATTGGGAATTGAGTATTGATTCCACTATTCCCAAGACTATGCCAATCATTTTATTCTAGATACTCCTTTTGAGGGGATTATGGAACTTTAAGTTTCAGCAAAAAAGTTGTATGATGTATCTTGAATCCAATGAATAAATTCAAAATGAGTATGATGTTCTAGCTACAAATAAGACAAGGCATCCATTCACACTCAAATGTTTTAATAGTTCCTTAAAACAATCTTGGGCATAGCTGTTCATCCAAGACACGTGACAACTTATATCAGCAAGTGATAAGGTGTACTAATATCACCTAATATTCCTGCTGTGCCAAAGAAACAGATGGCCACCTAGTAGTAATAGTGTTGCTTTCTCCTCCTGAAATTGTTTCATTGGGGCAAGGGTGGAGAGAGTTGAAGATAGCATCATTTCAGAAAACTAAAAACAAAGCCATTTATTTCTTTTTCATTCCATCCCCTTTCAAAGAGAAGCCAGGCCTTTTTTACACACATTCTGTCAAGGACAACTTAAACATTGACTATGTGTGTAATTGTGTGTATATTAAATGTAGTAATCATGAGGATGGTAATAGGCTATATTAGAATAAGTTGTAAAATTCAGAAAAGGTTGTACAGCTTATCTGACAAGTTTCTTTACTGCTGTTGTTGATAGTGTCTACACCAGTGGTCCTCACACTTTAGCATGCACCAGAACCACCTGCAGCCACGGCTTGTTAAGTTGAATTCAGATTCTGAAGGTCTGGAGAATTTGTGTTTCTAACAAGTTCTCAGGTGATGCTGATCTGCTTGCCTGGGGACCTTTAGGAATCATTGGTTGAAGGGATTTGAAGTGATTTTTCTTCATTTGCATCAGGCCAAACTACACTTAGTACACTGTTAAAAGGTGTGAGTTATAAGGTGGTTTTTAAATATATATATATATATATATATATATATATATATATAAATTTTTCCTGCTGATTTAGTAGAGCTGTTACATGCTGATCCCATGCTGAAGATACCCTGTGCTCAAAGGTTGTGCACACACTAGCTGAGAAACTCTAGGGACAAACAAGAACTGGGAAGCTATGACTATAGTGTGTGCTATTTGTCACAGGCTTTCCATGTTCTCTTTTGTCCCCCTATTCCAAACTAGAATGGTTTTATATGTCTCCCTTCATACAGGACCAGTGTGACCCAGCATGGAACTTGAATCCCATGATATGCAAACTAATATTTATTATCTGAATGGCCCAGAATCATCAAAAATTCTTAGGAACCTATATACATTTCCTGGTACTAATACATAGTTCTCATACTTATAGATCTAAATTGGAAGAAAATCCACTTTATACTGATTTTTTTTTTTATTCTTGTAAAGTTTAAACTTTAGATATGTATAACATGGCATACGTTCCGAAGGAAAATGTGCATGGCATATTGTATGTTCAGGTGTTGATTCTTTCAATAAATCAAAATATCAAATATACTAAGAAGGATTTTTAAACAAACACTCAAGGGCGTATATGGCCAAATGAGGGCTGTCCATCAAATTAATCACCTTCAAAAACTATAAACTTAATCCATCGTTCAAAATGATTTTTAAACTTCTTCCCTGAAATTTTGGGGGCCTCCATTTATATCATACTAGGAAATTGGTGTCTTAGCTTAAATGCATAACTCGTTTTCAAAAAAGAACAGAATTATGCAACTGAATCACCAAACTTTCAGACCAGATTTGGCAAAAATATGAAATTTAGCTATTTCCTAATATTAAACCTTACATTTGAAAAAAAAAAAAAA
>NW_007726333.1:146144-146957 GCF_000696425.1 Galeopterus variegatus | reverse complement strand
GTTAAGATCCCCTTACTGGTCACCTTTTAGAAAAAAATAAAAAAAATAAACCTTACATTTGAATATAAAAATTCTACAGATTTGAGGGTTTTAAAAATTATCATTGATTAAGGAGACAAATTTCAAAGACAGGTGCTAAAAATATTTTGAGCAATTGTATGCATTTTTTAAATTATGGATGGGGCCTTCAAGGAATAGCTTAAATATGCTTGTCTACAAAGTTTTCCCTAATCTTTCTCCCTCTTCCTTTAGGTTAAAAGTAATTTTATTTTCCTTCGGTTATAAACTATTTCTTATTTGTACGTTTCAATGATAATAACTCTTTTACCTTTTAGGAGAATTGTGATTTTCCTTCTGAACTATAAAATCAATCAGAGAAAGAGCTAGATTCTCCTTTATCAATTAACAGTGTGCCTTATATTTATTATTTCATTTCATAGATATTTAATCCAAGCACTGTCAACACAGCAGTAAAAAGGACAGTCTACTAAAACAGAAGTAGTGGTCTCTAATTGTGATCCTTGGACCAGTAGCATTAGCATCACTTGGAAACATCTCAGAAATGCACAATTTGGGGCCCTAGTCTAAACCTATTGCATTAGAAACACAGAAATCTTTTAAACAAGATCTTCAGGTAGTTCTAAGGCAGGCTCAAGTTTGGGAACCACTAGACTAAAAAGAGACTATCATAGCTTAAGTGGGTAGGTAGGTAGGTAGATATTTTGTCTTCACCTCTGTATCCTCAGCACCTAGGATAGAGCTTAGATACTCATTATGTATTTGTGGAATGAATGATTGGAAGGAAGTGTCCTT
>NW_007726333.1:145437-146054 GCF_000696425.1 Galeopterus variegatus | reverse complement strand
GGATAGAGCTTAGATACTCATTATGTATTTGTGGAATGAATGATTGGAAGGAAGTGTCCTTAGAGTTTGCTAATCCACAAACCTTCCATTTTACCCAGGAGGTAACTTGTGACACTACATACAATGCCTCCTTCTGCCAAGACCCCTGTCATTTTATTTCTAGGTCAGTGATAGTTTTTTTCAGGTAACTATTTGATAAAATGATATGTAATGAAGCACAAAGAGATGCAAGAGAGTGATAACGCCTAGATCATCAAGGAAGGCTTTCTGATGGAAATAGGATTTTAGGGATGAGTTGTAATCTACTATAGACAAACAGAAGATGAAGGGAATAAGCCAGGAGCTGGGAATATCCAAGACGCGAAATTGAGACCTGGTGTTTTTGATGCCCTCAGAGGAAACCGATAGAGAGCTGGTAAGTAATGTGATAAAGAGATTGGCTTTGGGGACAGATTATAAAAGATTTTGAAAATCAGATTCATGAATCTAAACTTGATGTGAGAGTCAGTCGGCTTTCTTCCTCCCCCCCACCCCAGAAACATGAACATAGAATAATAATGGCAGAGACTTAAGAATGCCAATTTTATCTAATCCTTTCCCATAATGTATATTTTTTT
>NW_007726333.1:134948-144982 GCF_000696425.1 Galeopterus variegatus | reverse complement strand
AAAATCAGATTCATGAATCTAAACTTGATGTGAGAGTCAGTCGGCTTTCTTCCTCCCCCCCCCCCCAGAAACATGAACATAGAATAATAATGGCAGAGACTTAAGAATGCCAATTTTATCTAATCCTTTCCCATAATGTATATTTTTTTATTTGCACCTGGGCTCTGCCATCCATGATCTGTGTTTTCTAAGTCCTAGCTTTTGTTATACAATCCCTGTGTCAGGATGCCCTCTTTTTTCTCCTCTTCTCATTCTCCCATGTCTAAATCCTTTTTGTTCTCCAATATTTACCTCAAAGACTTCCCTTTTAGAGTAGAGCTTAGGTTTGGTACCCATTCTCTTCCATCTTGTAATAGAGGTATTAATATTCTTGTATAATCACTTAAGCACAGAACATATATCTGATGTAAATTTTTCACAATGCCTAGTTCAGTGCCTTTTATATTCTAAGCACTCACTAAATAGTTTTGAAATCAATAGAAGATCATCTTGCAGTAACAGAATGTTATATATTAACTAAATGGCAATTCAGTGCTTTTAGCTTAGAAAATACTTTTCTTTAGGTTCCCACATCTGGTCTTGACAGTAATCATTTGAGGTACATATAATTATATCCTGATTTTAAAGATGTAGAAACTCAGAGAATTATTACATAGGACTTTACCTAACAACGGACTCACTCAAAATACAGATACTGTTCATAAAGGCTAACTCTGAGTACTTAATAGGGAGGAGGTTCTTTGATAAATACTTTATATAATATTTAATCCTTTCAATAGCGCTTCTAAGATAGGTAGTCATAGTATCTCAATTTATAGCTAAAGGAACAGAGGCACAGAGAAGTTAACTAGTGTACCCATGTTAACTGGCAGGGCCAAGATTTGAAGACACACCATTTTACACAAGAAATAAAGCTTGGAAATTATTTTTCTATTAAATGAGTTGCCCCAGAATATATATCTAAGCAAGTGACAGAGCTACAGCCTGAAACAAGGTCTCCTGAATTTAAACTTCCTTATTTCATAATTAGTACAGTAATCATGGGTATTGAGGCCTGCACACAGTCTCCCGTGGCCTTTTTTCTGATTGTCTCTGAGTGCACCTAATTGCAATTTGACATCACAATCAGTGCTGTGGCAACAGATGGACTATAAGGTATTAAGACTGAAGTAAATGAGAAAATGTTTCCTTTTTTAATTTACAGGGATGTAGTTAAACATCATATAAGGATTTTGAAAAGCATCCGGTTAGATAGGTAATGAATGCATTTTCTGTAAAATGAAAAAGCCCCAATTTTTCAAGCCCCAACTTAGGTTGGTCTGTAACATATTCTCCCAAATTTTGAACATATTTAATATGAAACAATATATATAAGAAAATATAGTAAATTTTATTTATTTAGACATGGGATGAATCACTTTTATTAGCAAGATGCAGATTACACGAATTTGTGACTGCTGGGAATATGCCAGGCCAGGACTAGAGGATGGACAGAGCCAGATGTGCTCTCTAGTAGGGTTTGTGTAGTCCAGCCTCATTTTTTTTTAATAGATGAAGAAAATGAGGCTCAGGGAAAGCAAAACCCTTGACCAGGGTCAAATGCCCAGTTGCTGGTCAAACTTGTATTGAAATCTAGATCTTCAGATTTTTCCATCCAAACTGTGCTCTCAGCACTTCTGAGAGGCAGCAGAGTGATCGGGTTAAGAGCATAGACTTTAATGCCAGAGAGACTTGGGTGAGATGTCCAGCCAAGTGATTGTGTGGCCTTTGACAAATTACTTTTCTGTGTTTTCATTTCTGCATCTTATAAATAAAAATAATGTCTCCTCTATTGGATAGTTGTGTGGGATGCATATATATATATATATATATATATATATATATATATATAATTATTTGTATGACAATTATAAATCTATATTTGTTTTGTTGTAATAGCATATGAAGCAGCATCTTAAGTGGAAAGAGATAAGTTTTAGTCTAATATTATTTATTTTGGGGTCTATTATCTTTATCTTTATAATTGAAGGAGTTGGACTTGATGAACTGATAATCTGTTGTCAGATGTATTATTTTATAATTATGCATAGACAACCTTGGGTAATATTGAGATTTAAACTTGTGGTAGGTTTGTAGTTGACCATGGATAATTTTTAGGCTTGTTGCCATACCACATTTCAGTGAGAATTTTACTGATAATCTTGGTGCTCACTAGCTTCTTGTACTAAACCATGAAATGCACTCTTCTAATATTAAGCCAGCTGAAATCCCACTTATTTATTCTTATTATAAGGACCTTCCTGAACTTTGTGAAGGATACAGGCTTATTTAACAGTTCACTGGTCTGGCACACAGGATCCCTATTTGAGCGTAGAGTCATATTCAGGGTATCGTTAGGACTACTGCTTTTGAGTGCACCCTGGCAGACAGAGGCCATTTTTTTCAAACATGGAAAGGCATAACTAATAGGACAAGAAGCAGAGCTCCCTTATTCTTGCTTCAGGCTGTCACCTGAAAGAACACAGAGAAGGGAGCATCCTCTAAACTGTGGAAAGATACAAGCCCTGAAACTAGGTCTGAATAAAGATACCTTGTTTAAGATGAACACCTCATGGATCATTTTTTGTGTGACCAGAACAATTCAAGACCTGACTTCAGAGAAATGTCTGAAGTGTCATTCCCTTCAGAAATTAGGCTGGTATCTCTCTTCTAAGGATAGGCCTGATAACAAAACTGTGTTTACACTAAGTTATGGGAAACAGGCCTTTCTGAAACATTTGTTAGGGGCTCAGATTGTTAAAAACAACAGTAACAAAAACCAATGTGACAGGATGTATTTTGGATTCATTTTCACAGTTAAGTGATCCTTGAGGAGTGCCAGTTTAAATTTGCCACCTACTTCTGGATTCCCCGGAGTTAGAAATTAGATAAAAACCTAAAATCCAATGTTTATAGGAATGTAGTAGCTAGCACTTTTGGGACTAGTACAGAATCCACCTACAACAATGGTAAGCAAAGGGGGTGTTGGTACTTTAATATTATGTTATGTCTCAGAACCTACAGACAGTGGATTAGTTTACTAGGGCTGTTGTAGTAAAATACCACAACTGGGTGGCTTAAACAATGGAAATTTATTTTCTCAGGGTTCTGGAGGCTGGGAGTCCGAAATCAAGGTGCTGGCCTGTTTGGTTTCTCCTGAGCCCTTTCTCCTGGGCTTGTGGTTGGCTGTCTTCTCGCTGTGTTCCCACATGGCCTTCCCTTGGTGTGTGTGCACCCCTGGTGTCTCTTTCTTTTCCTGTAAGGACACCCATCATATTATATTATACCCCACACTTATTACCTAATTTAACTGTAGAGGCCAAGGGAAGACATCTCCTTCAACCCCCTGAAGGTTCTCCCAAAAAATCACCTGATAAACACAGATTAATATGAAGAAAAGGCATGACAAATTTTATTATATCATAGTTTTATGTGACATGGGAGCCTCCCAAATGAATACCCAAAGATATAGGGAAAACTGTCCATCTTTATGCCTAGGTTCTACTAGGTAGGCACAGTCATGGAGAAATGTGATTGGACAAGAAAAGTATGATCTAATTATAATAGACAGTGGGCAAAGCCACCAAGGCCTGTTTCAGATTCTTCTTGGCCTCTCTGTGCAGCATTCATTCCTCCAGGGTGTAAGGCAGGACCATGTGCAGCATTCATTCCTCCAGGGTATAAGGCTGCACCTCTCTGTGCAGCATTCATTCCTCCAGGGTATAAGGCTGCACCTCTCTGTGCAGCATTCATTCCTCCAGGGTATAAGGCAGGACCATGTGCAGCATTTATTCCTCCAGGGTATAAGGGGGTCTTATTACAATTAGACAAAGTACGTCAGGGAACTTCTTTATGGCCAGCTCTAAGAGAGAAAGTCAGGGGCGGGAGATCAGAATATATCTATGACCTGCCTTAGGGAAGAGGGATTCCAGTTTCCATGCCTTGTCTCAGGGGAGCATGAGTCTCAGATACAGGAGATCAGGAGAAGGTCAGGAAAACTTTGCTTTTGAGGCTGCTTCTGAGGCCTTCCCTTTGGGGTATTGCTTTCTGGGCCCCAGGATAACCTTAATTAACTCTTTAAAGGCCCTCTTTCCAAATACAGTCATACTGGAGGTTAGGGCTTCAACATATGAATGGTGGGGGGCACACAATTGAGTCTATAACAGGCAGTAATCTTAAGAAAAGAAGGCAGGGAATTCAGGACAGTCTATCTCTCTCTCTCTCTCTCTCTCTCTCTCTCTCTCTGTGTATGTGTCTCCCCCTCCCTCCCTCCTTCTCTTCTGCTTTGTTTTGCACATTCATGAGGTTCTCTGTTGAAGGACCAGATCTCTCTGATTTCTCTCCCTAGTGCATTGCCATTACAGTTTTATGGGAGAAAGAATCTAAGTGCCTGGCTTTACTCTGATGTCTATCCATGATTCAGTTCATCATGGGAAAGGGGTTGGAGCCAGGGGTGATAGTGAGACTATTTAACAACTCTATGCAGGGGCACAGCAATCAGCTGGAGCAGGAGGAACCCTGCAGACCCTTGAAGTGCCCGGTATTAGCCTCCTTTACTTGATGGTGGTGGAGAGGTCCAGGACAGGGGATTTGGGGGCTCTGGGCAGCATTTACTTATCATCAGATACAGATGTTCAATTATTTTAAGTGCTGGTGCAGCTGTACTGGTAACAGCTGAATATTTATCCTCATTGAACATGGATTCCAAAATAGTTGTTGGTGACATACTCTTGTTATAGAGGGTTTTTTGTTTCTTTGAGCTAGGTGGCTATTTCCAATGTACCTACTGCCAGAGAGAGTTTTTTCACAATGTTCTTCTAAGTTATTCCCTCCATCTCTGCAAAATAAAATGTTAGTTTCCAAAATAGGTCATTTTAATAGAATTTTTAAAATATTGATTTAGAGATAGAAAAATAGTCTGATACAAAACAGTAAAGAAATGATTAGCCACTAATTCACGATCTTCAGAAAGCTCACACTATATATCTATGTGTAATGTATGATTTTATTGAAGGTAAATGAAGTATACATTTAAAAATATCAAACTCTTCTATCCCTCATATAAAAATATTGATAATTCTATTCTCGACAGTTTAATGATACAATACAAAATAGTGACAGTTCTACCATTTATTATCATCTTCATTACTATCCTCTGACATTTATGTTGAAATAGCTCCATATACTTTCTAGCAGTGCAGTACAATGAGAGAATTTCCTCTGCTTGGCCTCCAGGTGTTTGCCAATTCCCTCCTGGCTGTAGGAAACAAAACAAGTGCCTGCAGGGAAACAGGGAAGTGCAAATGACCTATTCCTCTGGAGCTCAGTCTTTTGTTAGCCTTGAAAATGGAATTGTGTGTGTTAGCCCATGGCCCATGAGGGATCCAGGAAAGAGAAGCTGATCCCTGCAGGGAGAAGAAAGAAAGTGCAAAACTTTCCCTGTCCATCAAGTGTCCTGGAGTTTGCTGCCAAGGTCTCAGGACTGGGTAATTGTTGTGTGTGTTCATTCTCACCAGCAGGAATTCCACAGGGAGGCAAGGTTCCAAGAAATGCTTATGAGAGCAGGTGTCAGCAGATGGGGAGGTGGAGCTGGGGGAGGGCAGGGAGATGTATGCACCTTATTAGGAAGGAAACTTACGTGACACATTTCTGATCAGCAAGGCCTGAGAACACTTTAGGATACTGTTTATTCATTCTTCAACTAAAATGTATGCAGCACCTACTTTGTAAATATGCATTGAGCATGTACTATGTACACTGCATTAACAACATGGGAGTTTAAATGTGAACTGAAATGTGATTCATGTTTCAGTAGAACTTTCACTAGAAACTTTTATCATTAGCTTTTCTCTTTAACTTTCACTGAGGATTTATGGTGTTCACATTCAAGTTTGTGGCAGAAGAGCAGCTGTGCCTGCAAGGAGTTTCCGTTCTGTCAGACAAGACAGAGAATACAGGATACCAGTAAACAGTTTCCAAGTGCATTTTTGATTCTTTAACTTTCACTGAGGATTTATGGTGTTCACATTCAAGTTTGTGGCAGAAGAGCAGCTGTGCCTGCAAGGAGTTTCCATTCTGTCAGACAAGACAGAGAATACAGGATACCAGTAAACAGTTTCCAAGTGCATTTTTGATTTGTTTGATTTCCTCTGAGGTGTATAGAAAACAAAAAATGTAACTGATGTTTATCCATTGACCTTCTTTCTAAGGTTGAAGATGAAAATAATTTTTTTCTGTATTACTAAGAAAAGGACTGTTACTTCTTTTTACCATGCTAAGTTTTATATATTTATATATACTGAGGACAGGGATTATGATTTATAACTGATGCCAGTATAACCCTGACAGCTCTCACACTTCCCTCTGTCTGGAAGCAGGGCTGTGGGCAAGCTGGCTCTGTGGATAGTACATCCTTGCCAGGCGTTTGATTTGATGAGCAGCCTACTGTCATTTTCTAGCTAGAGTTCTTAAACACTAACCTTAAAGAATGATTTCTTGAGAACAGTATTAAAGTATGGCATAAATAAAAATATAACCAAGTTTATTACTTAATTAAGTTATTGCAACTAAATTCAAATATCATTGAATGATATTTTAAGCAAATGATACAAATATGAGGTTGCCTTTGACTATCAGACGTCTCTGATCACAAGTGAAGCATCACAATTGCTGGTTAACCAGGGACAGCAGAGTCAATGCTTCTGTTGATACCTTCATTCACAGTCCTGTTTTGTGTGTGAGTGTGTGTTGGGGGACAGGTAGTTTACATATGTGAAGGGATAACAGCTGCCATTTTTGGGTAGCTCAGTGATTTGTTATGTTATTTGAGGATATTGCTTCCCAAGCTGATCTTTCTCATTCATGTACATTTTAATATTTTTCTCTTTCTCTCTCCTGCTTCTGTAGTGGGTGTCCACTATGTCCATTACTTTCTGACCTCCTTCATTCACTCAAAATGTAAGGGTGTATGCTTTCTATTGTCTAGATTGAAGAGAGGGCTATGTTCCTAGAAAGAACAGCACCATAGGAAAAAAATGAAGTCCTCTTGGCCTTTGGTTTTCCTCCTCTTGGCTCCAAGACAGTTCTGACTTGCTTAGTCCAAAGCCATAGCATTTTTTCTGTATTTCCTTTAGGAGACACCAGTACATATTCCTGTATGTAGTAGGTAGCCATCAGTAATCGTGGGTGAGAAAGTTGGTGAGATGGATTGTTGGAAAGATAAAGTGAGGGAGAGAGTCTTTGATTTGTGGTTGAAGATAGAAGTATACATTTTAATGGAATAAATCCAGAAAAGCAAAGATCACAATAAGCCATGAAAGTAATTAGTTTATATTATTTTCTTCTTTTCTCTTTAAATGGTCTTTCCATACACATTGTAGGGGAAGAAAAATTTCTTTTCCTTACTCATCCTAAGTTTGTGGCTTAGGGTCCTATAGCAAAAGATAGATTAACAAGAGGAAGGCATACAAATTTGTTTCATATAAGTTGTACATGCTATGGGAGACTTCATAAGGAAATGAAGACCTGAAGAAACAGATGAAACCTGAGTATTTTTATGCTAGGTTTGATGAAGAGTGGACAATCATGGAGAATTTGAGAAGAGCACAAAAGTTCTGATCTAATGGTGATAAACTAGGGAAAGCTTAGCAAGACGTGTTTGTTCATGTTCTCTATATCCCTGTGTCTTTGGCTCCTTTCCTCTAGGTATAGGCACCTCTCCCATGAGGGCCTGATGACCTGCTTCAGAGGAAAGTCAGATAATCCTTTCTATGTTTTATGACCTGCTTCAAAAGAGAAGGTTGAGGAGGAGATGAAAATGACTGTCCTGCTTCTGCTGTTTTCTCAAATGCCAAGGTGCCAGATTTGGGGGTAGTATGTTCTGAACCCAATCAACATTTACTTATTAAAATTGTTGTTGAGTTTTAATGCTGCTTCACAATAAAGGAGATGAAAATGACTGTCCTGCTTCTGCTGTTTTCTCAAATGCCAAGGTGCCAGATTTGGGGGTAGTATGTCCTGAACCCAATCAACATTTACTTATTAAAATTGTTGTTGAGTTTTAATGCTGCTTCACAATATTATTTGGAAAATTAAGGGTTTAAGATACAGCAGTATCATTATACAAGTCTAGGTGTCTTTTTATAAATGTAGACTCTAAGCTATCATTTAATATTTATTCCTATAGCCTAAAAAGGAGTCATGTGAACCCAATTATTATTAGAATTACAATGCCATGCTTTACATGTAATTGCTCATTCAACTTCCACAGTAACCCAAAGAGAGTTTTTGATAGATGAGGAAACTGAGGCACAGGTAGGCTAACTCATTTGCCCAGGATCGTATAGCAAGTAAGAGACAGAGCTGGGATATGATTGCCAGCATTTTCATAAAGGGAAATGGTTAATTTCTGAAAGTTCCAACTTATTTCTTTTGCACTTAGAATACATGTTTTATTCCCCCAAAGGAAAAATTCTGTTAAATTTTACTTGCAGCCAAATTTTCTAACTTTTCTTGCCTTGTCAGCTGCCTGTCAGTTCTGTAAAGAAATGCAACATAAAACTGACAGAAAGAAACTCTGAAATCTATAACCACATGGAAGAATATTGAAAAATTCTCATGAAGAGTTATTTTTCATTTATTGTATAGCACTAAAACCAGCTGCCAGCTGCACAGGTGATTTAATAGACAACACTTAGCTAATATATTATTTTGCCAAGAAAATTCATTGTGTTGAATTCTTTTCTAATCTTTGGTGGCTGCTTATTTATAAAAACAGAGTACCTAGAAACTAAATAATTTCACAGAAGGGAAAAGTAAAACAGAGACGGCCATTCATTTAAGCTGTTTCACATTGAAATTGTCACTCCAAAGAAAGATGTATATGTGGAGTAAGATTTATATGATTCTTTGGTAACGAGAAACACTTAAGTGGCAAATTTAATGCTTAGAAGTTCAAAAGGCACTATTTATAAATAGGGTATTCAAGTGGATTGAACATTTTCTAGCTTTAAAACTAGAATGATGAATATGAAAGTGTTTGTAGACTTTAAAACAGTATGCACACCTCAGGCTTATATAGCTTTCTGTAATGCGAGTGATTGTGTTTGGTGTATTTGTATTGGGTTAGACAGGGCAGCAATATTATTATACAACTTCCAATGTTTCTTAAGAAAAAGATATCCAAACATTATTTGGAATTTCAAATGTTATTTAGAATCTAAAAGAGAGCCACTTAAATCCAATAGGTTGGTGTTCACTGTTATTTGTATTTCTTACACGTATATAGTGATTGCCATATTGTATGACCAGACTTCTCTTTTGTACAGAGGACAAGAGTGGTCACAAACCCTGTGTATACACCATGAAAAGGCATGAGTTACCCTCCTGCAGGGACCCTCAATCAAGTGGAAGACTAAGGCACATTTTCGACAGAGTAGAATGAATGGACCCTCATTCAAGTGGAGGGACCCTGCAGGGACCCTCAATCAAGTGGAAGACTAAGGCACATTTTCGACAGAGTAGAATGAATGAAAACAGAAGAGTTTTATAAGAGAAAAGGCTCTCTTTCTTGTCTCTTGAAAGAAGAAAGGGATGTAGAAGGCAAATAAATGGCATAGAGGAGTAGATGCTAATGTCAAAATTTGTCTGTGCCGCAGTCTGTACCACCCATTCCAGAGAATAGCAGATATACCAGACAACGGCCATGACACCTTCCTGCAGTCACTGAATGACTGTGCTGTCCTGTTCTTTATCGTCACTTGTGGCAGTAGTTTTGAAATGCTGGAAGGTATCATTTATTATTTGTAATTATAAAATGCTGGATACAATCTAAATGCATACCCAGCAGTAAATTAAGAAAATGAATTATATTTATTAGAGCTATATATTATAAAAATATGATCTTTGACAGAATTCCATGCAACTTTTAAAAATGAGGGAAACCTGTATGTGTTTTTATGGAATAATCTCCTATAGATGCATTTAAATAAAAAAGA
>NW_007726333.1:106438-134609 GCF_000696425.1 Galeopterus variegatus | reverse complement strand
TGTAATTATAAAATGCTGGATACAATCTAAATGCATACCCAGCAGTAAATTAAGAAAATGAATTATATTTATTAGAGCTATATATTATAAAAATATGATCTTTGACAGAATTCCATGCAACTTTTAAAAATGAGGGAAACCTGTATGTGTTTTTATGGAATAATCTCCTATAGATGCATTTAAATAAAAAAGAGCAAGGAACAGGACAATGTTATCATATGGTCACATGTTTTTTTGATCCCCCTCCCCAATGAAATTTTTATTGGCAAGTTTATTAAGTATTTCTCAAAAGATATCTAAGACACTAATAACAGCAGTTTTCTATGGGTAAGAAGACTAGAGGATAGGATAATAGGGAGGTTTATGTTTTCATGGTATATCTGTTATTACTGTTGGACTTTATTTACCCTGTGCTCCTTATCCCTTCCCCCCACAAAAGCATTTTATTAGGTACAACTTAGAGTTCATTTTTCTACTGTGTGTCAAACTTTCTGTATAGATAAGTTTACAACTTAAAAAAAAATAACTCAATCTAATTAGCATGCATCAGAAATGCCTGTAGGAACTAACTAAAATAAAGATACCTGGGTCCCTTCCAGACAGGTTAAATCAAGAACTCTGGACACAGAGCCCTGGCATCTACTTTTGGAATGAGTATCTGGAATTAAGCCCTCAGAGGGTCTGCAGGCTCTACTTTGAGAAATACTCTATTTGAACATGATTACTATTATTATATTTATGTGGAGGGCATTGATGTGTCCTGAAATGTTAACTGTTCCTTGGAATAGAAGATGATTTGACAGTTCATGAAATAAACATCTGCTAAAAATAACAGTCATTATTATCATTAGTGTTACTACTATTGGATCCTCTATTCTGTTCACTTCCTCCCACCTAAAGGATGGGGACATAAAGCCATTCTGCTCATCACCTCACCTGGGTGCAGCCACTCTACCTTATATCTGAGGGGATGATGTAAAGAGCCCTGGTGTGGAAAGTGAAAATGAGAAAATGTTTGAACACTTTTCCTATAAAACTCACTTATATGCATATTACCTTTAGTGATATTCATTGAAAATATAGATGTTTTTACATATGCTATACAACTTTCCCTTCCCAGGCCCTATCAAACTTATCTTTGGACGAGTCTTAGGTGCTCACACCCACTGGGATTATTAGGATGGCAAGCCACTTCATATCCTCTTCCCAAACCTCTCTTCCCGTGAATGCTGAGGCTTCGCCGTATGCATGTTGAGCACATCTCCTTATAGCCGTTCTAAAGTTTTTGCCTTGCAGCATGATGGGCCTTATCACGACTTCTGGTGAAATGAGCCACTTTCACTGTTTCTCTCTTCCTGCCACCTGCTGCTCCTAATGCTCGCTTCTTGCCTGTTCCTATCTTCCACCCCTGTGGGCAGGGAAAAGGATCACCTTCCACAAGCTTCCACAAGCAATTACACCTTTTGTTAGCCTATCCACAGAAACGTGGTTCTTCGAGTTAATAGTCCATCATCTAGGTTTCTGATAATTGTCATGGAGGCTATTTGAGTGGCTTCATTTTGGCTTACAGTCAAACATAACATTCTCTGCCATTCTAGAACCCGTGTCTCAAAATTAAGCTCATGTATCTGAATACTTTTGGAACCCATCATCTCTGTTTTGTCTCTGGTGTTCTGGGACCTAAACATCTGCCCCAAATCTTTTTCAACATTTTACTTAGAGTGTGTCCTGGAAACATATTTCCAGGTCATTTAAAGTGATAACCCAGCATCCGTAGAGTTAGCATACAGATTGGCCTCCAGGTTCCCAGGACCGTCCTATAATAGGATATATTGAAACAAGTACAACATGTATTTCCATGTAATTGCTATCATTCATTGGTTGCCAAGGTAACAAGCACTATGTGAACTGTTAAAATTAGTATGAATATAGCTGTTGAGTTGTTAGTACTAAAAAATATGCATTATTTAGCAAGTTGCTCTCTATGCTTACCTAGTTATGTAGCTTTTCTTTTTTAAAAGGACAAGTGATGCTCTCTGAATTTCATGAGAAGCATATTTAATAAGATGGCTCTCAATAAACAGAATGGATTTGTTCCAGAAAAGCTGCCTGAATACTAAATTCTATTTTCCTCTTGACATCTATTATGAAATTAGAGATACTATTTTGTTATTTTTTTTTTTTGGTGCTCATAAAATATCATTTGCAATTTATAATACAGCAAGCTTTAAAAAAACCTATGGGCAAAAGGGAATTTATATTTTATATGAGCATTCATATTAGGTAAATAGCAATATGTTAATGCAGGACTTCCCGGGTTGTTTTTCTTATTCGCCCCGATAGACTGAGGGTTCGAAGAAGGAAGAAACACAGCAGCCATTGCAAATAATTCTGCTTGATCAAGTTTCTATATAGAACATTTTTTTCTTTTAAGTATTCTACAGTAAAAGAGTTCAAAGTTCTGTTTGGTTGCTCAGATCCTGTTCCTCCACATGTTTCATTACAAATGAATAATCTGAAAATAAGTTTAAAGGAGGCTAAGATGCAGCCAAATATGCAAACAAACAACAGCCATTCAGGTTAGGGCAATTATTTGGCAACCTTGACACAATGGAGACCAAATGCAATCTGTGAATTTTAGGTTGTGGTACTTGGGACATAATAACAACAAATACTTAGATATTAACTGGGACCAGTACGTTGAAACATTCATCTGGTGTTTAAGAGTGCCTTCCTTTGAGGAACTTATTTGTTGAAAGTAAAAATGCAACAATATTTTCTAATCATCATTTGATTAAACAGTCCGGGACTTAATTAATCCTGCCTGATAACATATTCTGAGTTGATACATCCATCCTCGAGCTGGATATAAATAGACTGACCCAGTCCCCATCCTCAAAGAACTATGAATCTAGCAAGAAAGCTAAAAAACGATCAAGTACTACTGAAAAAGTGTGACGAGTGCCAGAACAAGAGAAGTTCAGGGTATTATTATTAGTTCCTAAAGGTGTCAGCATAAGAGCTTTTCGGAAGACACCATGCTGAGACCCAAAGTATGATTAGGATTTAACTAGGTAAAGATGGGGTCGAGCGTTTTCCAGGCCGAGGGCAAGGACTGTGCAAAGCCCAGAGTCAAATGTGAGCAGGCAAGGACATTCTCAGGTAATGCTATGATAGACGACTGAGACTGTTAGTGACCCTCTGCACAGACACTTACGAAGCTGGGAGGTGTCAGCTCTTCTCCCCTGTGCTATTAAGTATCCTTCTACTACTTTTGCACCTCTTAAAAAGTCCAGTATTAAATTTATACTCACAAACCACATGGGTTTAAGATGGAATTAGAACAACAACTGCTTTATCATCTGATTTCTGTAGACTGCCCTTGAACTAAATGTACGGCAGTTTTTGTTAATAATATTGCTTTCTGCAAAGTATGAAAATCCTGTCAGGATTGGGGGCAGCTGGGAGGGAGTGGCAGGCAGTGGGAACAGGCTGATGGGAGGTTGGTTTCCAACTGGTTCTTCCCTTTTTATGGTTTTTGGTTTAAAGTCTATTTTATCGGGTGTAAGAATTGCTACTCCTGCTCATTTTTGGTTTCCGTTTGCATGGTATATCTTTTTCCATCCCTTCACTATTAATCTGTTTGAATCTTTACGGTGAGATGAGTCTCTAACTGGTTCTTCCCATAAGGAAGCCATGAAAGCACCCTCAGGTCAATGTGCCTGGGTCTGAAAATAGAGCACAGTTAGGCCTAAGGGGACTGGGGAAGCAGATGGGAGACAAATAACAGACATCCCCTGTCCTGTAGTCTCCTCTCCCTCCACTCTTTCTGCCTGTGTTAGTTCCCGTGGATAGCTGAGCTCTGAGTAACAGCTTAGGCAATAGTTTGTTGGCAGCAGGATAAGATTGGGAAGGGCAAGGGAAGGATTTGTCAAAATACATAAGGGAACACAGAAACAGGATGACAGCTAATTATTTTTGAAAACTAGTCATTGTGCTACTATAATATAACTAGCTCTGTTGCTTAACTACAAGCAAATCCCTAAATTAGAGTATGATATTTATGATCCTCAAATAAGAAGGGAAACATCTTTAGAAATGAAAGAATAATGAACCTATGATGAAGACCATGGATGGCAAATTACAAGCCTTCCTTGAAATTTAAATCTTTATTGCTTCCTGCCTTGATTTTTATTGTATAGTAGTCCCTCCTTATCCACGGGGGATATATTCCAAGACTCCCAGTGGAAACCTGAAACTTTGGATAATACCAAACTTATATATACTATGTGTTTTCATCTGAGTCAGCTATTAAGTGACTAACAGGCAGGTAGCATCTGCGGGGTAGATGTGCTGGACAAAGGGATGACTCATGTCTCCGGTGGGATGGAGTGGGACTGTGCAAGATTTTGTCATGCTGCTCAGAATGGTGCACAATTTAAAATTTGTGAATTGTTTACTTATGGAATTTTCCATTTAACATTTTTGGATCATGATCGACTGTGGCAAAAGGAACCATGGAAAGTGAAACTGCAGAAAGTGATACCGTGGACAAGGGGAGGATTACTGTATTAAATCATCTTCCTGTCTCAGGTCTCTTAGTCCTCTCCACTTATTTGTTTATGTATACACTCATCAGTTATTATCTCTTATGTGCTAGATATTGTTCTGAGTGTTAGGTGTGGTGTAATGAAGTCCTTGTTCTCACAGGGCTTGCATTCTACTGTGTGTGGGGGGACAAATGACAGACCGATATATTAATGTAACAATCATAATTTCCAGTTATGGAAATGGATGCTATGAAAAGAAAAATAAGTGTAACTGATCAGTTACTTTGGAGCAGGTGATCAAGAGAGGCTTTTCTGAAAAGCTGGCTTTTAAGCTGAGAGCAGAATGCGAAGATCAAACTTAAGAGTATTCCCGGCAGAGACCTACTATGCCAACTAGTACACAGTTTCAGGGTGGGAAAAGGGGAGCAGTACAACAAGTTCAAGCAAAGGGCAGTGTAGCTGTGCCACTGTGGGCTGGGGAGGGTGGGAGTAGGGAGTGGGTATTAGATAAAGTCTCAAACTAGGTAGATTATGCAGGCTTTGTCAGAATGGTAAGAAGTTTGGATTTTATTTTTAGTGTAAAGAATAGCCATGGGGTATTTTAAGCAGACAAGTAATAGCATATGATTTTTATTTTTAAAAGCATGTTATATAATAAATACTCATGAGTCCATAGTGATATGTATAAAATGATTGAATAGATAAATAAATAAATGGGGAGAAGGGGCAAGTCTTTCTTATAGATAAATGCAAAACAGCAATTGTAGACCTTCCCTCCTCCAGGAGGTGAGGTTAATTCTTTTCTTATTGAGTGTGGACTGAATTTAGTGACTCACTTGTAATGAACAGAGTATGGAAAGGGGGAATAAATAGTCCGTTTATAATAAAGAAACCCAGCACACACCACCAGACAAAGTGATGGAGGTTAACATCACTGGATATGTCATATGAATATCATGTACCCCTGACATGAGCGGGTGAGAAGAATATTTCATTTGTGTGGCAATTATCCTCAAAATTCATAATCATAAGAAAACATCAGATGGACTCAAACTCAGAAACATTATACAAAATATACCTGATCAATGTTTCTCAGAACTGTAAAGGTCATGAAAATCAAGGAAAGGCTGAGAAATTGTCCTGGATTAGAGCAGACTAAGGAGATACAACTAAATGCAACATGAAATTTGGGATTAAATTTGGGGACAGAAAAAGGATATTAGTGGGAAAATGGTGAAATCCAAATAAAGTTTATAGTCTAGCTAAAAGTAATGTACCCGTTTTTTAGTTTTGATAAATGTACCATGTAAGATATTAACACTGGGAAAATTGGGTGAAGGGTATACAGGAGCTGTATACCCTTCACCAAACAGTTTTTATCATCAAAACTGTTCTGTAAATCTAAAATTATCTCCAATACAGTTAAATGAGAAAACATGCTAAACTTTATCATCAAAACTGTTCTGTAAATCTAAAATTATCTCCAATACAGTTAAATGAGAAAACAAAAATGGGCAGAAATAAAAGAGAGGATTCTAGCTTCTCTATGCTGAACAGACTGAGGCTTCAGGAGTGAAAGCAGAAAGACCAGTAAGGACTGGGTCTACCGGGTGGTCTCGATGTGAGGTGTGGTGAAATGGGCCTGAGAGGCTTGTGATGGAGACGGAATGAAGGGAATGCATTTGTCACGTTTTGGAATTAGCCAAGAAAAGACTTGGTGATGGACTGAATGGGAGTAGTGTATTGGGAGAAATGGGGAGAACAGAAAAATAAATAGAGATGCTATAATAAGAGTTATTTCCTTAGAAGATGTGTGCATATATATATAAAATCATGCTAATTCTCATTTCAGAAGTCTTACTAGCTTTCCCCTGAAAATATAATAGAGACCAAACTATTCATCCTGACTTACACAGCCCTCCATAATTCAGTCCCTCATTGTAGTTTCTTGTGTCTTACACATCTTACCTCCTATATACCTTGCTCCATATACACTCATACCTAATGTTCCAATTCTGAGTCATCTCAGATCCTGCCAGAATTAATTTTTCACCTCTTAAAATACCAGAATATGCTCACATTGTCTTACTAACTAATAATAATAGCAGAACACTTTTTCTGAGCTTTTATAGCAAACCATGTCCCATACTAAGAGCTTTCCTTCATACCACATTGACTCTCAACAATATTCTTTTTTTTTTCTTTTTTTTTTAAAAGATGACTGGTAAGGGGATCTTAACCCTTGACTTGGTGTTGTCAGCACCATGCTCAGCCAGTGAGCGAACCGGCCATCCCTATATGGGATCCGAATCCGGGGCCTTGGTGTTATCAGCACCGCACTCTCCCGAGTGAGCCACAGGCCGGCCCAACAATATTCTTATGAAGAGCGTGCTTTTTTATCTTTGATCTATACTTGGGGAAGCTGATCATTACAGGTGGAATGAATGTATAATTTATTGTCCAAACCATAATGAAGCATTATTTACACTTTTTGGAACAATAGGTGTAAACCAAGTCTATTCCAGGGAAACCAGAACACAGGGCCCTACTAGTTGGTGTAAAAATCAATTTGCAAAAGGTCGCAATTAGCAGTAGACATAGCAGAGGTTTAAACTGTAATATTCTTGTTCTGAAATCCAAGCTTTTAATCGTTATATTGTCATTATCCTGGTACTAGATTATGAATTTGAGTAAGTGACGTGACTAGATCTCTCTGAGCTGCATGTACTTCATGAATAAAAATGGTGTTGCTGGGATATTGGTTAGTAAAGCACTTAACTATGGGAACATTCAATAAATGAGTGCAGGTGGAGTTTGCAGCTTAAATTTAACTATCTTCTTTGGCCATAAATAATTTCTAGCACAATATTTCGCTGGCAAGTGGTGTCAGCTTTTAAATAAATATTTATTACATGTGTTCTAGTTCTTCAGGGCTAATAATTAGATCGATGGGCCAAAGAGTGACCAGGAACCACATGGAGTCCAGAAGTAGATTTTGGAGAATGTTCCTTAGTAACAGAGACCCACCTTCTTGCAGTTGCTTCAGAGCCAGAGCCAGAACAATCTTTGTAGGAAAGTGCTGTGGAAACCCATGTAATTTACTCCAATAAAATGAATAGCTATCCTTGAATCCAGTACTCCAAGTGAAGCACAATGTATAAGGAAGCTCTTTTCAGTGCATGAGTCTCACATCCTGATACTATCTATTGCTAATGTAATTAATATGCATTATTTTTCTAAATATTTTAACCTGCTGTATAGCCCAAGTAGAGGCTCTTATCATAACTAATGACATTTTCTTATGTTTTCAGGTTGTCCATATGTGAAATCTCAACTCCAAATACCAGCCATAGGTGCTTGACTTAGTGAAAACTTTATAACCATGTAATTTGACATGATGCATTTCCTTCAGTGCCACCTTTGCTATTTTTAATAGTGCAATTTAGCCATAAGCACACGTTTTTGCCTTGCCTGCTTTAGGGCAGGATTTATACTTCATAATTTTCATGTCAATGCAAGTAATAATATTAAATTATTCATGAAAGTTTTCAGTTATGGCTGTTTGACGTAGGAATTTCCTTCTGGAAATCTTTCATGTGATTTATTACTAGAATTCAAACTGCGGACAATTCATCTTCTATTTGCAAGATAATATACCTGCTACTTTATTTGGTATGGAGAATATAAAATGTAATCCCTGTCTTCGAGGAACTTATTGCATAATTATATTTATTTTTACATTATGTTAATACTTATTAAGTATCTACTGTCTTTACATGGGATAATTTATTTATACTTTGCAAAAACCCATGATCTAGGCAGAGTTGTGCCAATCCCTGTCTTCGAGGAACTTATTGCATAATTATATTTATTTTTACATTATGTTAATACTTATTAAGTATCTACTATCTTTACATGGGATAATTTATTTATACTTTGCAAAAACCCATGATCTAGGCAGAGTTGTGCCTGTTTTAGCTATTACACCAACATCCATAGAGACAAAATGTTGTACCCTTATGGCAAAGAAAGCAATTAAATACAGGCTATCTCTGGCTCTAAGACATATGCTTTATGGCAAACCACAGTTTGTTTTCATGGAGCAAGTAGATCAGTAAGAAAAAAATACATATACATATATTAACCTTTAGAGTTCTATCTACATTTTCCCAATGTTGATAGTCTATGGTTGTAAAAACATTCATAAACATAATAGAGAGCTATATCTCACTTATCTCTTTGCTAAGGGTTGCTTTAATGTTAAATCTCAATCTCACATGAAAGTAAACGTGTAGAATTCCTTCTGCCTACTTGATATCTCAACAAGTAGAAGGATTTACCAAAATGAACATGTTCCCTGTGGATCAACCAGCACTTGGGTTAGAAATTGTTCCGTTCATGAAAAGTATGATAGTATCAGGTTTTGATGCTTTTACCTTCTTTTGGTGTTGAGAAAAGTATAAATTTAACTTGTTTAAATTGAATTTGATGTTTGTGTCATAAATGGCCACCATACTTATCTGACCTTCTGTCTGAAAGGTAGATATTTGAAGGTATTCTAATAACCCTGATGAACTGAGTTGGAAGTTCATCTGTAGTTATCTGATAACTAGAGATCAGAGTCACTGCGTTAATCTCACAGGCCTCTAATGAGTTAAACCTGGTATTCTACTACCATTAATGCTTTGCTTTGGCCATTAGCATAGAAATTTCTATTAGTTGAGTGAAACCTCAACATTCCCAGATGAAGGTAAGAGGCAATACCTGAGTTCTGTACCCTACATCTTAACTCATATCTCAGAAAAGTAGTTCAATAGGCTGGTAGCTGGCTATAAATTTAATGTAGCCCAGCAGAGAAATTGGAGTAGGGATAAATGACCATTTAAACCTATATTATTGCCTTTTAAAATTAAGAGTTTCAAGGGAGTTGTTATATTTTAATATATTGAGGCCTAAAAAAGAGCATTCGTTAATATGTATGTATTGATACAGTGGCCCACTTTGAAACTTAATTCAGATGAAGCCTGTGTGTCCCTAGAGATAAGTGCTTCTCTCCAAATTTCTGTATGTAAAGAAAATAGAAGGCAGAAATGAGAGCTTGTCTTTTCTGCAATTTGGAAGTCTTTTCTTGATGAATACTTGATTTTTGTCCTATTTCAAAAATATTACCTTCAGAGTTTAAAATTTAAATCACATAAAAGGAAAAGAGAGGTCATATGTACAGAAAATAGTTTTCCATATGTAATATAGCACATTTCACCAGGGAAACATTATGTATAAACTATAGGATGCTATTCACAGATCATTCAAAAGTATATTAAATTTGAGATTGCCTTTCACCCCTAGACAAGAGAAAGTATTAAATAATTGATTCTGTGTTTCTCTTTGCACAGGTACCAACTAAAGTATTGCCTATAATGCCTCCAAATTATTTTAAAAATAAACTTCAAAAGAACTTAATTGCACAATTTTATAAATCTATGGAAAATACTTTGCAATTGAAAAAACTACCTCAAAAAATACTTTTGATACCCCTCTCTCCCAAACTAGTAGAATTATTCTGTTTTATGTACAAAGAAGAAAACACTTCATCATGCACGTGTTGACATAACCTTTATCCCATCCGTCCAGCAACTGTGGTGCCTCGCTATGCCTTACCACAAAAGGGGATACCTGCTAAATGTTTCTCGTACTTTCTAACCTTTAACCTTGTTTAGGAATGGCACCTCAGGCAAGATAGACAAGAAAAGGAGGTGAGCACCTCCAGTGTCAGGGGAAAAATAAGGAATGGAAAGGAAAAATGATAAAATCTCAAATGTTGTGTGAAAAGGTCTACTTGCAACAATACATTTCTAGAATTGTCTTTAAGCTTGATAACTCAAATTACTGAATAAACTCAAATTGTAGTTTTTCTTTCTCTGGTTGGCCACTCCCTAGTGAGATTTAAATGTGAGCAAGGAAAGAGCTTGGTGCTGGTAGTTGAGGAGAACAGGAAACATAAGCAACGATGACTGTAACCACCAGTCTGTAGAGCATCCACTATAGACTATATAGTTTATGGAGTTGGTTTATTTAATATTCACTATGATTACACACTGTTGATTATATTCCCATTTTGCAAAAAGATAAAAAGAAACTAAGAGCATGTATTTTATCCGAGGTTAGAGAGCTTTTATGAGATGAAATCAGTTTATCTCAATTCTAAAATGTTTATTCTTTCTGCTATATTATGCTGATTATAAATAAAAATTTAGGTAATCCAAAGACTAGGTAATCTGCTTTGTTAGAATTTGATAGTTGTTGAATTAGTTAGCTAGTTAATTTCAGTCTTTACTGTTAATAATAGTGGATAAGCTGTTCTTTGTTGGGGTCTTATCTGATCCCTGAACTTGGGAACTATAGGAAAATCCTAGTCTACTTTGCCAGATACTTTATTTGCTCCTGTACTCAGCCTTTCATCTGATAAAGACTGAGAGAGGATGCTGACAGCACACAGATAAATGTTATTTCCCACCTTATTCTTTTCTTTATAAATTGCTGTTCAGTTATGACCATCGCTCATTATATAATTTCATTCTCTAAGTATTTTCTTTTAGGAGACTACAAATAAACCAGTTTGGAAATACTTTTACTTGAGTAAACAGAAGTTTCTTTGAAAATATCATCTTTGGAAGTGTGCTCTGTATCACAAAAACAATAGCAAAATTCTATTGGGCATTTTTTTTTTCTGTAAAGCAAAAACACAAAATCCCCATTCTCAAGGAATTCACAGGTTATTCAAAAAGCAAGGAAGGAATTTATTACATTACAGAGTACCTATCTCATAGGGTTGTTATAAAGATTAAGTGAGTTATTAAATGGAATGCATCTGAAACAGTGCCTGGCACATGGAAAGTGCTATACAAGTATTAGCTATTATTATCACAAAGTGACAAATGAAGGCCCAGAGTGCTACGGGAATGGAATGGAAAGGTAAGAAAGGCAACTTCCAAGAGCATAGGTATGCTGTAAGCTCATCCATCAAAAGGTGATGCTTTGTTATGGCAAGAGAGAAAACGAGTTGTCAGTGTGCCACAAGTCAGCATACAGGCAAGGATGGGAAAATCTTTCCAACCTAAGATATAGTTAGACACGTTGTACCTCGGAATTGTATATGAACTTTTTTCCCTTTTAGAATTACAAATCTGTTAGAAAACCATTTTGTTGTCTTCTAAAACCAAGCTGTGATCATCTGCTCTTTAGCACAGAAATAGAATGGGGCTGGGGAGAGGCTCTACCGTACCTTACTTAGCTCTCATTCGGGAAGGCAATCAGCAACATGGGAAGATCAATTGATGTTGAAAAGGTTACGATTTAGAAAGTATTGGATTCTAGCTAGGCAGACATGAAACTGTCCATTTGCTTATGCAAGAGAGCCTCTTCAGCTTTCCATCTTTTCTGTATTTCCTAAACATTCCAGTCCACGCTCATGTTCAAAGCTTGGCTCGAATAAAATGAGAGAAGTTCAGAGGTAGACTCTGCATATATAACTCCAACATTCTGTTAGGGTTTATTATCTCTAGTGGTAGGGTGAAAACATGGGCTTGCCTTCCTTTATGAAACACTTCACCTGAATGATAAAATAACCTAAAAGTCTCTGGCAAGAATGAGGAGAATTGAGAACCCAAAGTCCCTGGTAATCCAAACTACATCATCAGTGATTGAAAAGTAGAATTGGTAGTGGTTTCAAATGCACTTTACGTCCCCTTTAAAAAAAAAATAGTGTTAGACTTTATTTTTAAGTGCAGTTTTAGGTTCACAGCAAAATTGGCAGGGAAGAAGAGATTTCCCATATATTCCCTGCCCCTACACAGGCATAGCCTGCTTCTTGTCAACACCCCACACCAGAGTGATACATTTGCTATAATTAAGAACCTACATTAAAATGGCAGTATCAACCAAAGTCCATAGTTTACATTAGGGTTCACTCTTGGTGGTGTACATTCTATGGATTTGTACAGAGTCCCAGACTACCGTTGTGGTGAAAATGCAGCCAAAGGTCGAGAATGGGACGGTTTTCAGTTGTGGTAAAACTGGAGCTGATGTTCCAGAAGCTGTTGCAAGGTTGAGCCCCCAGGCAAGAGCACACACCTCTCAACCTAGAGCAATCATAGTTTAAGTCCTGTAGCCTCAAGCCTTTGCACTGCTTTGTACTGATTTAATGACTTTCACTGTTTAATATGTTACAAAGGCTCTGGCCTTCAAAAGTAATGAGGTACAAATATGAATGACAATTTGAAAATTTACTTTTCCTGATGATTGAGAAGAAAGGGGCTATAACACATTTTAGACTTTGACCTTGCAGAAAGTTACTTTATTCATATGAAGTGGGAAGGGAGAAAAACATAGCTTTTTCTTTTCTTTCTTTCTTTATTTTTCCAGCTTACTTCAAGAATCCGTATGATTAGTGTACTTTATAGAAATTATGTATGGATTGCAATATATTAAATGAGTGGCTTTTAAACTTTTTGGCCATGTCCCACAATATATATATTTTTTGTGTGTGTGTTGTAATCTTTTAAATACTCATGTATGTATTTGACATAAAATTATTAGTGTTATTTAAATTCTGCTTTTGACCCACGTGAACCCTAGCTTGGACAAAAACAAAGCTGATTAAGCCTTCTTGTACCATTGTCGGTAGACAACATTTTTAAAGAGGGACAATTAAACCTGATTATTCAAATTTAAAAGGATAAATAGACATAGGGTCACAAAGAGACAACTATTAATGTATTTCACCTTTCAAAAACCTTTTGATAAGGTCTTATATTGAGACCTAATGACAATTCAGTTAATTAGTTTGGGAAGAAATGTTCCCAAAGTAAAAAAGATTAGCAGATATTGGCAATTCCAAGTTTGAGGCTAAGATTTTAATTTAAAATGTTTTACAAATAATCTGGACTAGATGGTATCAGTAAAATCTTAACTTTCTAAGAAGTGGAAACAAAGTGGTATTTATATTTTTAATATGCCCCCAAATTAGTACTTCTGATGCAAATTGTCCTTATAGGCCATGTTTTTAGAAATGTTTCCTCAAACTAAACAGTGACAGTAGGCTTGAAGAGGGAAACTCAGACTTGAGAAAATTTAGCAGGTAAAATTTTCAGGATTCCCAGTGTTCAATTTTCTAGAGGTACTGATAAGCTCTTCATCAGTATTCTCCTTCATTTTACTGTAAGATGGACCAATAATCTGAGATTTATTTTTATCTCTTATTTTGCTTTTTTCCTTCTCTGTATAAGATAGAGTTGAAAAGCAAGTGAGTGATTAGTGATCACTTTATCTCCCTCAAGTATCTTCAAGAGTTAGAGTCTAAACATCAAAAGAGTCCTTTTTGTTGAGGATGATTTGATAAAAACAATTCCAATAATAGGCTTAGGAGAGGTTTTGGTCTTATAGGAATAGTATACTGTAAACAAATCAATACTAAGTTCAGCCATAAGTGAACATAAGTGGACGTGGTTGCTGGTGTAATAGGTGAGCTGCCAAAAGTCATGATGCTGACAGTTTTGATCCTTCACTTGTTGCAATTTATACTTCGATGACCTCAGGACCTTCAGTAATTAAATGCTGTTTTCCTCCTCTGTGTTCCCAAAGTTTAACCGCTGGTGTTAATGATAGTTTCAGCATACCTGAAGTTAGAATATATAAAAATTCTAGATTATTAGTAGGAAAAAAAACCCTACATATTCCATCTGTGAAACAGTGTTATTATTCTGTATTCAATTCCAGGTATTCTAATAAGCAAGGGATTTCTATAACAGGTTCCTGTGTCAGCTTTTACTAAAAAATCCAAAACAAACAAACAAAAAGTCTTTGCAATTATTTTTATTATTTTCTTGCTACTGGAATTGTAAATTTAAACCAAACTGAAAATTACCAGTATTTGCTTTCAGTGAATAGCAGTACATGACTGAATTTGCCAAGGTTGATCTCATTTTATTTCCTGCCTTGATAACTCTTGGAAGAGATCAAGAGATGCATTTCAAAAATGTTAAAATGTGCTGGGCCTTGCACCTATTTGGGGACATGTTTAAAATACAATTAGAACTTGAAGCATACTACTAAGGTAATGCTTGCCTCATTGTACACTGGAACTATTCATTTACATATATTCCTCACTTAAACTGTAAATTAAAGGTCAGGGATATTGTTCTGTTTTGTTTTTCTTAGTTTTATTTTACTTGTATTGCAATAATTATATGATATCTGGCACATGAACATTCAGTAAATGTTTGTTGGACAAGTAACTAAATATAGTAGTAAAAATTAGATCGATGCTGCATCAGATGTATTTCTTGAGAAGGAATGTTCAGTACAGAGCAAAGGGATACTAAAAACTTTGGTTCCTTCTTAGTTGAAGGATGGTAAAAATAAAATGAATCATTCTAAGGAAGAACCTCTAATTTTTCACTTAAGGATGGTAGGTGAAAATAAACATGAACAAAAATAATCCAAGAGGTATGGAAACACTGACTTCCAAAACAAAATACATCTGCAGTAGTTATCAAGGTCTCTCTTCTCTACCCAAGAGTTCAATACTAATTTAAAAGGAAGAAAGAATTCAGTCTTATCTGAGAATATGCTATTGTTCTATTTGTCATGTTGGTAAGCAGCAGCCACAGAAGCATATATACCCATTCAAAAGAATGAGGCCCTGTCTATAGTGTATTATGTGCTCAGGATTCAAAAGAAGAATTCTGCTGGAAAAGTACTGGTAGTCATTTCCATTTGTGGGAGGATTTCTGGAGATGTGCAATAAAAATCCTGGGCTCTGAAGAAGCAAGTAAGATAGAGAGAGTTTAGGTAGGAAGTATAACGGCAGTACAGGGGCACACACACGTACCATCCCATTCCTGTGCCCTAGAAGGCAGCCTTTAGAGGGTGGAGGTGAAAACCACGCAGAAATGAATTGCTAATCTCCAGACAGATTAGCTGTCTTTGTGTAGCGTTTGCTACATTTGTGTTTTTTTTTGAAAATATCCTGTAGGTTCAGCGTGGAGAAGTGCCAGTTCCTTGCTCAGAGTTTACTTTCTAAGTCCTTGGGTTAGGACTGAAATCAGAAACTGTCATCTAAGCCTGCTGTACATTTTATTTATGGATAGTCCATTAAGGCTTTATTAACAAGGAGTAAATGGTAATTTTCTACCCCTATTAGTTCTCTCTTTTGTGGGAGGAAATTGATTTTCCTCATCTTTTGTGTGAAACTACACAGTATCCTGTTTTAAATGGTTTCCAGAAGGGAATGAGCACATTTAGATACCAAAAATTGAAGAATGAGCTGCTTTTAAGGAGCGTATAAAAAATATATATATATATTTTTCCCTCCAACTTTAAACTCTGTTTATTCATGAGGCCATGTCTTGATTTTGTTTTGAATTATTAAAGTTTTCAGGCTGCATAAGCACCATCATCTGGTTTTGGCTACTTTTATTAAACACATTTGCCCCCTCAATATTTTATTGTGAAAAATTTCAAACATATAGCAAAGCTGAGAAAAGTTTAGAGTGAACACGTATATACCCACTATTTAGATTTTACCACTAACGTTTTACTATACTTGCTTGATGACATATGTATCCATCATTCTAACCATCCATAAAGCCATCTTACTTTTGATACATTTCAAAATAAATTGCAGATTATCAGTTTACCATCCCTAAATACATCCATTCATGTATTGTGGACTAGATTATTAACAACTCTTTAAGATTATTTACAAATAAGCATATTGAAAGTTTATTATCAAGTACATTCTCAGCCTAAACCACCACAAACTTGATTACTATATACCTGGAGGAACTACTAATGGAATTGAGAAGCTTGGGTGCCTTGTGGCTCCACAGAGAAATCAGATACGGTCTTTCAGTCTCGCCCCACAGCTGCATTCTTCCTCAGCCTATACTTTTCCCATACATTTCCTACTGCACATTCTCACTAGGCATAGATTTTTCTCAAGCCTTTTCTTACCTTTCACCATATGACTCCAATAAGCATTTCTTTGCTTCTTCTCGTTCTTTCAACCTATCCTTCTTGAAAATGTCTATTATCCACCCAAAACAGATTTCAGAGAGTTAAAGTATTGATTTTGTTTTTGTTTGTTTTGTTGATTTCTGTCTAATTCAGAGATGCTAAATGGCAGAGAGTCATGTTGTTATATTTTCAATTACATAAAGGGGAAGGTCCGATTAGGGTAGAGAGGTTGACTGGAGGGTATGGGGCAGGGACTGTCACCCCAGTTTATTGACTAATGCTTGTCTGGCTGCTGCAACTCTCCTATGGAGCTAGTAGAAAAGCTCCTGGGTCCTGCCCTGATCCCAGGAAATCTAAACTTCTGGTCTGGTAGCGGACCTAGAATTCTGTGTATTTTTCAAAGCTTTCAGGATTATTCCAATACACAGCAAATTTGGGGAAAATGACAATAAGAACATGGGTCAAATGTTGCCAGTATCTCACTGGTGATCTCCCACAAGTTATATGTACTCTTATAGTCCTCAGTTTCTTAATCTGTAAAATGAATTGGACTAGATAGATATTACTTAGTATTTCTCTCTGTTTTCTGAATTTGTGGGCTCGGTTTAGTCCTCCAAAAAGATGCTTATGGGATTCATGTCTTAAAGAACAGAAAGAAAGATGGGAAATAATAAAAGAGCAAGTCAGGTGGCCTGGGTTCAAATTCTATTTGTATGTCACTGTGCAAGTAATTTAATCGTTATAATTTTCTTTTTCTGTAAAATGAGGATAAGTAATAATCCTTCCTTCATAAAGCAGTTATGAGAATTGAATGTGTGGCACGATGTATGACACATACTAAACGTTCAAAAGATTTACTGCTTCTATTATTTGTTATGTTAGCTGCTGTACATGAATGGAAGTGAATGGGGGTTGGGGAGGTTGTGAAAGGAAGAAAGACCTCCTGTTACTCTGTACTCGCTGAGAAAGAGTGGCCTGGGCTCTAATTTCACCTTGATCTTTAACTCACTGTCCTTTGGGACACCATTTCTTAGACTAAAAATGAAAGGGTTTAGATGAAATAACCTTCAACCACCTTTTTAAAGTTAAAATTCAATTCTGATATAATTCTGCTCATGTTTCACAGCACTTCCTGAGTAATGAACACTCTGATTTTTTTTTTAAACTGATCATACTTCCCTCTTTGTCTTCTAAGTCAGCTTAAAGCTAGATTTGGGAGCGAACTTAAACAGCTGTGGGAAACCTTAGCTGTCTTTGTGGGTGTGCATTCTGCGTTGTCACACAGAGCTCCACACGTAGAAGGGCTCTGCTCTTGGTTTAAAGCTCTGCTGTTCCCTTAAATACTTAATTTTTAAACAAGGGACCCTGTGTTTTAATTTGCACTGGACCCTGAAAATTATGTAGCCAATCTGGATCTTAGCATATGTTTTTCTGTCTAGTTTCATCTTTGGTTTCATTTTTACTATTCTCCCCATACTTTCCATGCATCCTAATTTTCTTATCTATTTATGTTTTTCTAATTGTCCTCTGTATATTATGTGAGCTAACACTTTTCCATTTGATAAACAGGCAGAGAATAAATAAAGACATTATTTCTCTTACGAATATTGTCTTCCAAAACTCATAGACACATTTCCCTTCTCATCTCAAGCTAACAGCATTTACTATTGTGTCATTCACTTTGGTACTAAATTATGTATTGCCTTGCTTCACTATCTAACTGTGCCATGTGGACATCTTACTTTACAGGTTATGGTAAGCTCTTTGAGCTTTTATGTCTCCCAACAGTACCCATCTTCATGGATATTGCTCCTAACAACCTCCCAGGAAATAATTGTTGAGTTATTTTAACTGGAAATTGAATTGATGTAACTGGCTAAAGGAAGAAAGGAAGAGAGATTTTAGCCAAGAGAAGGAAATCTGGAAAAGGACCCCAGGTGATGGCCACAAAGGGGATAATACTTTATTATTGCTTGAATTTCACTCTTCAAAAAACTAGTAGTGCAGTGGTTCTCAATCTTTTTTAGTCTCTGGAGCCCTTTACAGTCTTAAAAATTATTGTGGCCCCCACACAGCTTTCATTTATTTGGGTTATAGCTATAGCTATTTATTGTATAAGGAACTAAAACTGAGAAACTTTTACAATAATTATTTATTTATACAATTTAAAAATAACAGAATAGGGCTGGCCCAGTGGCGCACTGCTACAGTGCGCCGCCCGCTGAGGGTTCGGATCCCACATACAGACCGGTTCCTGCTCACTGGCTGAGCGAGGTGCGGGTGCAGCGCTGAGGGTTGCGATCCCGTTGCCGGTCCCGGTCCGGGCGCGACACTGAGGGTTGCGATCCGTTGCTGGACACGAAAAAAGACAAAAAAAATAAAATAAAAAAAATAAAAATAAAAATAACAGAATAAAAGCAGACTATAAAAGCATCAGGAGAGTTGAGAGTTATCTAAGATTCTTCTCTCTACCTTATTTGCGTGTCAAACATGATGGGCAGATGTAGGGAAGGAGTCAAGCAGTGAGACACCCTCATTCATGTGAACTTGAAGCCATAGTCCTTTTTATGCAATGCTTACTTGCTTGGTTTAGGTGATTCATTAGGTCCATGATTTTTAATTTGATGTTGGGAAACAATGATATGTGGATCCGAATGAAACCTTTGATGAAAAAAAGGACATTCTTGAAATAATTACTGGAATAAATTACTGAGTCATTCCAAGTGTGATGTTTTGTGCATTTTAATGCATATTTCAATTGCTATAATTTTTAAATATGCATAATGCACTCAGTTTCAATTAATTACTATTGGCAGCTCTGCATTAGCAAGTTTAGGAGTGCCAAAGTTCAAATTAATTATGCAGAATAACATTATTGACAGACTTTTATTGTAAGCTGTATTTAATTTTTGAACCTAGGGATGCTAAATAAAAAAATAAAGTTCTTTGTACTTACCTTTGCCTCTAACCCAAAAGTTTTCAGTGTTAACTTTATAACAAATGTTTATAAAGCCTGTTTTCAATGGAAATTTGGAACAAAATGCTATCTCCCAGGGACAGATCTATAGCTGGAGGCAGGAAGAAACATTTACGGAGCTGTAACTGGCTTTCAAAGTTTGGTACTCTGTATTTAATAAACTTGTCTCCCTGAAAGTTATAAGCAGATTGGCTTTATGAAATAATCAGGTAGAAATTTTAGTTCCTGTCCTATACACCCATGCAAAGCTTTAGTCTGTGTTATGATTGTGATCTTTTGAGACAACTGTACTGTTCTCTTCCTTAGGGTAAGCCACATTCTTATTTTTAAGTGTAGTCTGCCCTAACTATCTGGGAAAGAGGCTGCTGCTGAGATAGTAAACTAAGGCCCAGAGGGTTGGCCTTAGAAAGCATGGGTTAATGCTAGAGGATGCGATTTACATTGAGCCTGAACTTACTGGTTGTATGACCTTGGGAAAATTGCTTAATCTCTGAGTGTCAGCCATGAAGACATTGCATTTTGGGAAGCTTCATTGTAGAAATAATATGGAAGATGATATGGGAAGAATCTGGAGACCCCAAAATCAGCTGTTTAGCTTTCTGTTTAATAATTGTGAGATAAGAACTAAGCCACTTACTGTGGTACTAACAAAGAGGGAGCAGCCTGGAGAAATTGTTATTAGGTAGAATCAATAAGTTTTGAAGACCAGTTGGATACAGGATGTAAGGGATAGGTAAGAATCTTAGACATGCTCAAGTTGCTGGAACTGGTTAGCTGATGTCATTTGCTGAGAAGTCAAGAAGAAGGGGTAGTATGGAGGTGTGGTGTGGGGTATGATGGTTTTACTGGGGTCATATTGAGTTTAAGGTAAGAATGAAGGGGAGTGGAGAAACTAAATCCTGGTGGAATGATGTGGTATGGGTTTATATATCTTGGCCTGGAGTTCAGGAAAAATTTGGGAGACTTCAACTCTTTAAGTGGTAGATGAAAACCATGAGTATAGACAGCGTCACCCATGGAAAAAGTGCAGAATGGGAGATCCAGGATTGGCCTAGACCAGGGAAAACTGGCTGCGGTTCTTTGAGGAAAAGAAAAGACGCACAGAGACTGGCAGCTCTTTCTCCAGGAAAGCCAGAACACATACAGACATTTGTTATGAGCTCTAACTCTGATGCAAATTAGTTTTTAATGCAGAGGCTATTTAGAAAGAGGATTTGGGAACAAACACAGTGACAGGGCTAGGCCAACAGAAATTAGCCTTTGGCCCCAGACAGATGTTCCCAGAGTCCCCTAGAGACAGAAAGGCTGGAACTCAGACCCACTCCCTGGGGATGGGTCGCCCGTGTGCAGTGCTGCCCTGCCAGCTGCTTCCAGAAAGAAAACCAAGCTCTTTGAGTGTCAGCACGAGTAGAAGGCTGGGACTTTGCTCCAAGGGATGAAAGTAGCAGCTTGGAAATGATCACATGTGATAATCCCCAAGAGGAAGCCAGCCACAAGGCAGCTGGCGGAAATCTGTTGCCTCAGTAACATCTTCCTGAGTAGCCCGAGGTGGGATCTCTCTACTGCCAAAAAATCCATTTTCTCTCTCCTTTTCCCCTTTCTTTCTCCACTTTTATCCTCCCTGCCTTGTTTTATTTCTCATAGATGTATTTTTTAGTTGCCTATTTTGCACTACATATTCAAATCTCCGATTACCCTAACCATTCTTTTAATTTTTAGCAAATTTCAGAGAAACTGTTTAGCTTTCAACTAACAGTTCTGACTTCTAATTGTTCTAAATATTAAGCAGAATACAAATTGGAATATTAAGAAAATGTTTCCTTATTCTTTTGATTAGCTTGAAAGTGACTTCAAGTTATTTTATGCGTTAATACAGTGCTTCTGTAGTTCCAGCTTGTTTTTCATCCCTTTATTTTCTTTTCTCCTGGATTTCTTCATTTCTAAATTTCTTGCACTGTAACCCACCAATTTTTTTTCCAGAATAAACTGATGGTTGTAGTAATACTACTTATATACTTGTTATACTAATAGTAATAAATAAACTCGCAATTATTACCCTTTTATTGTGTGCCAGGTCATGGATTCTCATGTAATTCTCCTAACCACTGCTAAGTAGGTATTACTGTTATCCTCATTCTAATGATGAGGACACTGAAGCACTGAATGTTGAGTAGTATGCCCAGGGTCAAAAAGCTCCTCAGCAGAAGAAGTGGGACTTGAGTCCAGGCAGGCTGGTTCCAGAGTCCCAAATCTTAGCCCTGTGCTATAGTGACTGGTTTGTGGAACAGCCCTGCTTTTAGCTGAGGTTAGAGACTCCTCAGAGGAACCACAACTAGAATCAGAACAAAGACTAGGGCCCAGAACACTCATCTTGCACCCCATTTTACCCAAACTGTCTCTCTAGTCTAACTTTACCACACCCTCACACAAAAATAGTGATACAGTTGTTTTATACTAGTATTTCATGTATCGTTTTCTTGTTTGTATGATGAAAACATTTCTTAAGCAAGGAGGAAGAATGATGCACTTTTGTTTTTTATGGCTAGATATTTTTGAGCTTTTAAGGTGGCTGCTTACTGGAAGCTGTTGCATTAACCACTATTGATAGGTACAGTAAATGTTAGGAAAAATACCAAGTCACGTTAATCATAGATCTTCCAGTTGTCTCAGAAGTTGCACATGTTTGGCGGCTAATACGAGAACATCGACCCTTAGAGAGCCTCATGAAAGATTAATTTGCAAAACAGCTATCTTCTAAGTGGTTTTGTGAAACTAATTGGAAATGGAGTTTTAAACCTCAGTCCAGCTAAGAGATTTTGAAATTTTGTTTTTAAAACTGTCATGCTGTTGAGGGAACAGTATACTTATAGTGAAGCAGACTTTTATTAGTCTATCTTAACGTGGGTCTTGGTAAGACAATTTCATGTTTGATGAAAATTAAATACTTTTTCTCAACTAGTAGAAAAACATTCCAAGGTTAAAAAAAACTAATATATATATATATATATATATATATTTTTTGCCTCATGCACCTGTTCCTACCACTACGTTATTTCAAATGTATGGTATGCAAGAGTCAAATAATTTTGAAAATATCCTGGCAAGTCATTGGGAAGAGTTTTTAAAATGATTATACATTTATTAATTTATCCAAATAGCTCATTAAGTGCCATGATTCTTTTTTTAATGACATTATATTTTTGGAGCAGTTTTAGGTTCATAGCACAATCAAGGGTAAGGTATATACAGAGATTTCCCATGTACTCTCTGCTCATGATGTTTTAAAAAAATCTGTATACTGATTAGTGTTTTATAAGTACAAAAGACTAAGATAACATTAGTACTTTACAGCACATAATATGCATTTTTAGAAACAATAAATATTTCCCGAACTCCTTTTTCTGTATAAGGAGCAGACAGATGCACATATTCGTATGTATCTGTGATTCATTTGTGTTTCTTGAGGCAAGTGCTATCATTGTCTAAGCTTATGTATAGTATTCTTAATGGCACTGAGATACTTTGAATACAGCTTATGGACAAGAAGGAAGGAAAGCAAGGGGTGGTTAATGATATCATCATTTTTCCTAGCTAAGGGAAGTCAAGAGGAGTGATGTTTATTGATTATGTTTGTGTTGCAGGCACTCTTAGGAAATGCATATTTAAAATTCATTTGTTTATTTACTACTCTTAAGTTCTCACAACACTCGCATCAAGTAGATATTATTATTTCCATTTTTAAAAAGAGAAAAGGAATTCAGAAGATAAAGTAACTCATCTGAGATCCCCTACTGCTAAGCAGCAGAGTAGAGTTTTAAACACAGATCTTGGGCTAGCTGGTTAGCTCAGATGGTCAGAGAGTGGTGGGGGTGTTTGAAATTTGTACCAGCCAGACACCAAAACAAACAAACAAAAAAACAAAACAGAAAACATGAGTCTGTCTGGTTCCAAAGTCAGACTCTTTTCCTTACACTTACTTTGTAAAACTGATAAGTGGTGAATCTCTGCTTTTATTAATGAATAACAACCTTTAAAAGCAACCTCTTCCTATTTAGACTTATACATACCATGTGCCATCATTTGGTGTTTTGTACAAAGCAAACCCAATAAGCAACCTGGGTAGCTATTGTGAGCAATTTGAGCATCAAGACTAGTTTACCTTTAAAAAAATCCCTACTACCTGCATCTTACCCTGGGGTTCCCTTCACCTTTTGACCATTCTCTCCTCTGCTTAGAATTCCTCCTTGGATTCAGTTTGGGCTTCAGTATGAAGCCTTCCCTACACATCCTCTTGTTATGAAAGGTGCTGGCCTGTTGACAGTCTACTTTCCATCACCAAAGAGTTCCAATCCACATTACATCTGGCATATACACACACACACACACACACACACACACACACACACACACACACACACACACACACACACATATACATATATGTATGTATATATATGTATGCATTTTTTTGCCAGGATAATGTGTGTGTGTGAGTGTGTGTATACATATATACTATTTTCCTAATATGCCCATTTCTGCTGTTTAGTCCACTGGACTTTAAGGGAAGCTGTTCTGGTTACCACCTCATTTCAAAAGGTGGCCCTTCTTGTCTTTCTTGATCTGCACCAATCACAGCCATGCACAGTGAATCTGTGCATGCTGTTATTTTATCGGGAATCACTGGGGATCTTTGCTTATGAGAGAAGTTGACATTACCAAGAGTGGAGAGGAAAGAATAGAATAAAATATTTTCAGAATTGGTTCAGATTCACACAGAAAGAATTCAACATCAGCCACATCACCTGCAGTTCACAGTTATTAACTTAGAATGAAAAATGTGCAAGTTCTTGCCTAGTGTGAAAAAGGGTGCACTTCCTCTGCTAAGGAGCAGGGTGTGTTTGTCATTTTTTTTCTGTATTTAACTCTGGGTGCTCTAGGGTCAATCTATTGAAGAAGGAAGCCACTCACTGATCTGTGGCAGGGCTTGTCTTAGCTTGCTTCCCACAGAGAGCCATTTGCTCATGCTCTGCCAAAAATCACAAGTGGCCCTGCTGGGATGTCTGAAGGTGCGGATGTGAGGACAATTCAGGACATGGAAACTCAAAAGAAAGTGAGATAATCCCCAATAAATCAATAGTTTTTGTTTTGTAGGTCTCTAAGCCCTGCTAATGGCAATTTGCATGAAACATCAATAGATTACAGACACCTTAAGTGGGGAAGAACTATTCAATGTTTCCAGTGCAGACTTCTTTGAATTTTAAGATGTTATAAGGCCATAAAGCACCTTAGCAATCACCTAGTCTAACCCCATTAATTGTTCAGATTATAAACCTGAAGCCAAGTGAGGCCCTTACTTGCCTGAGGTATATGTAGCAGTGCAGCTAGCACTCCTGACTCTTAGTATTGTTCTCTTTCTACTATGTCAAGTCCAGTGATATGGTTACCAAGTATAAATTTTGTCTCTTCAGAAAGATGATTGTTCACTTGGAAAATCTATGAACCCCCAAATATTTGCAGTGCCCATTCTGTCTCATCCAAGAGAGGAGGGAGTCTAGCCTGAAGACTTTGACCATTATGCTTTTAATGGTGGGAATGACTGAATCTGTTTTGATAGATAATATTAAATGTTCAACACAACTAACCAAGTTCTTTTTTTCTGATCCAGGTTCACTAGGCAATAGTCTATTTGTAATTTGGTGTGTCGTGTAGATCTGTTCACGGGAAGAAGGTACACTGACAGCGCTGAAGGAAATGTTCCAGTCTCTATGATTCTTATATCGTTCATGATATTTCTGATACATTGGTATTTGGCTTTTATTTTATTTTTTAAAAGGAATCCTGGGGCCGGCCCGGTGGCGCACTGGATAGTGCGCCGCTTGGGAAGCGCGGCGGCGCTCCCGCCCGAGGGTTCGGATCCCACATACAGACCAGTTCCCGCTCACTGGCTGAGCGAGGCGCGGGAGCAACACCAAGGGTTGCAATCCCGTTGCCGGTCCCCGGGCCGGTACGGGGGCAACACTGAGGGTTGCGATCCATTGCTGGACACGGAAAAAGACAAAAAAAAAAAAAGGAATCCTGAAGCAAGCATGCATTTCCTACAGGAAAACAGTGCCGAAGGAAATGTTCCAGTCTCTATGATTCTTATATTGTTCATGATATTTCTGATACATTGGTATTTGGCTTTTATTTTATTTTTTAAAAGGAATCCTGAAGCAAGCATGTATTTCCTACAGGAAATTGTATTATACTAAAAGTATTATATGGTCACAGCTTCTTCCTTTTGGTAAGAAATATAAGTGAGTTTGAATGGTAGCATTTTAATAGTTTAAAAAGAATGCCACCCCCCCAAAAAATTGTTTCTTTGAAATGATTATTTCTTAGAAAATATTTTGCTGTCTTAACTGGATTTTGAGCCTAAACACAGGTCGTGAAAATAAGGCTACAGATTTTTTGGAGACCACAAGCCTTGTTTCATACTATTATCTACATAGCTGAAATACTTTTGAGGTATTTTTATGCAGATTTATAAACTTACAAATGTATAGCTCCATCATCCATTTAATTAAGGATACTAGGAGCTTTCAAAATAGCATCTAATCAGATGCTACTTGAATTTCCATTATTTTTTATGAGTGTTCTCTGAAGTACAGTAGGCCCTTCATATGTGTGGGCTCTACATCTGTGGATTCAACCAACTGCAAATAAAAAAATATTTGGAAAAGGTCTGGCCAGTTAGCTCAGTTTGTTAGAGCGTGGTGCTGATAACACTGAGGTCCAGGTTTTGATCCCTGTACCAACCAGCCACCAAAACCAAAAACAAAAACAAAACCCTAAAATTGGAAAAATAATTCCACAAAGCTCCAAAAAACAAAAGTCAAATTTGCTGTACTCTGAGTACTACATTGAATCCACACAAATGAAGTGATGTGTGGGCACTGTACTAGATATTATCAGTAATCTAGAAATGACTTAAATTATTTGGAAGAATGTGCATAGATTATATGCAAATACTACGCCATTTTATGTAAGATACTTGCACATCCTCAGTTTTTGATATCAGCAGGGGGTCCTGGAACCAATCTCCCACAGATACCAAGGAATGACTGCATTTAGTTCACTATTTCAGATCATTTTTGCTCCAATACCTAATTTATTGGTATAGGAAGAGGAAAAGAAAATTAAGTTAAAATCATTTACTATGTTTCACTGTGCCTTAAACTATATAAATAATGACTGTCTGTTGTAATTTTAAATATGCTTTAATGAGTATGTATAGAAATGGCCTTTCTTTCATTAGTTGAGATACGGAGACAGTCTTTGAAGGTGAAAAGATAAGATTATAAAGCATGCATACACTACATCACTGACATTTCCGAGGTGAGTACTGAACTTGGTAGTGTAGGTTGTACTGTCTGGCATCTATGAGAAAATGCTTATTTTTTTTTTTTTTAATTTCAGTTCTATTTTAGTCTGCTCAGGCCTTCATAATAAAATACCATAGATTGGATGGCTTAAACAACAGAAAATTATCTTCTCACAATTCTGGAGGCTGAAAGTCTGAGATCAGGGTGCCAGCCTGGTTGTGTTCTTGTGATGGCTCAACTCCTGGTTTATAGACGGTGCCTTCTTGTTTTGTGCTCACAGGGCCTTCCCTGGGTACGTGTGCACATAGAGAGAGAGACATCTCATTCTCTCTTCCTCTTCTTATAAGGCCATAAATCCTATCAGATTAGAATGCCACCCTTATGAGCTTATGTAACCTTATTTACCTCCTGAAAGCCATATCTCCAAATACGGTCACATTGGGGGTTAAGGACGTCAACATATAGATTGGGGGTGTGGCAGGGATTCATTCTATAGCAAGTTCTTGCTAGGTAAGGTGCCAGCTCCAGCTGTTAGACTCTATAGTGTTAGAATTGATGAAACTATATAGCATCAAATTTGACCTCTCAATATATCTTTCCCAAGGATCTTTTTCCTAGATTTACCCTGGAAGATTCATTTGTAATTCTTGTATTAAACTGCTTCTCATGAAATAGATGCCAGTCTCTAGCATATAATCAGGCTTATGTGACCTTCCATGGCTTTGTAGCACTCTGTTTGGTGGGTTTATGAAATTTGATCCTAAAATATGTTAAAACTATCTCTGTTAAGTATTTGGTTTTTAATCTCCAAAAATTTGTCACAAATCTGCAACTGAGTTGTATCTCAATAATATATTTATCAGTTTCATCTGAACATTTTATGCATGTGTGCATACTGTGAAATCATTAGTAGAACACAGAATAAATACATTTTTAACAATTTTGCAATTATTAACTAGTGTTCACTTTACTATGAGACACAGCTTATGATTTTACTATTTATTTGAGATATTTATAAATGATTTAGTATGTCCAGCACTGAGCTAGCTGCTGCATATACTGTAGGGAAAGATGTGTTTGCTACCTTTAGTTTATCGTCACATAGGCAAAATAGTCTAAAAATCATGAAGTTGTGTGTCGAGAGGTCTTAGAAAAATCTCTGCAGCTCAGAGGCAAAACACAGAAGAAGCAGGCCAACCCAGAATATCACAGAACAGCATGTCTAAGAGTTTCCTTCAAAAGCATTTTATTCCTCCTACTAAACT
>NW_007726333.1:105194-106094 GCF_000696425.1 Galeopterus variegatus | reverse complement strand
CTTTCATCTGAACATTTTATGCATGTGTGCATACTGTGAAATCATTAGTAGAACACAGAATAAATACATTTTTAACAATTTTGCAATTATTGACTAGTGTTCACTTTACTATGAGACACAGCTTATGATTTTACTATTTATTTGAGATATTTATAAATGATTTAGTATGTCCAGCACTGAGCTAGCTGCTGCATATACTGTAGGGAAAGATGTGTTTGCTACCTTTAGTTTATCGTCACATAGGCAAAACAGTCTAAAAATCATGAAGTAGTGTGTCGAGAGGTCTTAGAAAAATCTCTGCAGCTCAGAGGCAAAACACAGAAGAAGCAGGCCAACCCAGAATATCACAGAACAGCATGTCTAAGAGTTTCCTTCAAAAGCATTTTATTCCTCCTACTAAACTTTTAAAGATTGTAAGGAATTATAACACACGTTTAAAAGCGTTGGAGGTGAAACTGTATTAATGAGTTGTATTTGTAAGCTTGTGTTGCCTATTAATAGCCCTCTTCTAAAAGAATATTAAAGGTTTCATTTGTTGCTTTTACTTTCATTTAAAGAAAAAGTTAAAAAATATACTTAAGAGAAATTTTGGATTTAAATGATGTCATATTTGAGGTCTTGAGGTGAACATTTTTCATCAGTGCTTCTTTTCTGGTGCTGAAAGTTTTATCTTCCACTCTGTTTTGTAATGTACATTAAAGAGGGTTTTAGATTAAGATCTGAAGTCAATCCATTCACGTCTCTCCATTTCCTCTCCTGCACACCCATCCTACTCGTTAATACCAACTCCTCTTCAGAGTTCAAATCAATTTATCTTCTCAGGGATACTTTCTCCGAGCCCTCAGACAAAGTCAAGGCCCCCAAGATATAGGGTTGCCAGAAAATATAAAGGACATCCAG
>NW_007726333.1:99143-105134 GCF_000696425.1 Galeopterus variegatus | reverse complement strand
CCTCAGACAAAGTCAAGGCCCCCAAGATATAGGGTTGCCAGAAAATATAAAGGACATCCAGGTAAATTAAAACTTCAGATGAGCAATGAATAATTTTATAGCATAAGTATATCCCATATATTGCATAAGACATATATATATATATTAAAATTTTTTTCATTGTTTGTCTAAAATTCAAATGGCACTGTGCATCCTGTATTTATTTGTGAAATCTGGCAACCCTCCCCAGGTGTACAGTTTCACAAAACCCTATGCTTCCCAGCAGATTTTGTAGATTAATATTGCTGAGGTCCTTGGACTCCATGTGTTCTTAAAGGACTGGAACGATGCTTTAACCTTTTTAAGCATATCATTATGTCCTTGGTGCCTAATCTAGTGCCTAGCCTACACAAGTATTTATTGAATGAACTAATAAACATGTGAATGAATGATAAACAGAGTTGGTACACGTCACCCTTAATGCATGTGCATTTTATCTTCTGTGTGCATCCTGGCAACTATTTACCAATTCAAGTATAAACTCTTCTTACTTGTATTTAAACTTTTCCATAGTACTGCCAGTCGCTATTTTTCCTGCATTAGCTCACACCATCTGGATTGCTCACCCTTTACTCAGCTAATGTTGCACTCTTCCACATCATTTACCTCCTTTCAGGCTCATCTCATATGCTACTTCCTTCTTAAACACTTTCCTGATCATCAACCACATCATATAGCCTCAACCTCATTACACCTTTTAACTCTCGTGCCACTTCTCTTCTACACTGGATCATTATTTGTTATTTTTCTTATCTTTTCTATTAGATCAGTGTTTTTAAAACTTGAGTGCATCATGAAATTGCTTTAGTTTGAAAATCTAGATGACTATAACCCCACGAGGCAGAAGTTTATCTTTTGTCCCCTCTAATGCCCAAAACTCAGACATTGTAGCCATTCAATACATTTGCTGAATTGAATTTGCAATGGTAAAATTTGTATCTAATTTTAGTGATGGAAAAGGTCTTATAGGAAGGCTATTTCCTCATGTTGAGATATCATCTCACCTCAGTTACACTGGCCATTATCAAAAAGACAGAGAATAACAAATGATGGCAAGGAGACAGAGAAAGGGGAACCCTCCTATACTGTTGGTGGAACTGTACATTAGTGCAGCCATTAGGGAATACAGTATGGAGGTTCCTCAGACAACTACATATAGAACTACCATATGATCCAGCAATCCCTCTACTGGGTATATTCCCAAAGGAATGGAAATCATCATGTCAAAGGGATAACCGCACTCCCATGTTTATCACAGCTCTATTTACAATAAACGAGAGTTGGAACCAACCTAAATGTCCATTGATGAATGACTGAATAAGGAAAATGTGGTATATATAAAAAATGGACTACGACTCAACAATAAAAAAGAATGAAATTCTGCTGAACTTAGAGAAAATTATATTAAGTGAAATTAGCCAGGCACAAAAAGAGAAATACTGCATGTCGTCCCTCATAAATGGGAGTTAAAAAAATAAACAAATAAATAAAAAAAGGAAGAAAGATACAACAATCACAATAATTTGTTGAACTTAAGGAGAGAACAGAACTGAGGCCACCAGAGATGGGGAAGGGGGAGGCAGACTGGGGATTAGTGAGAAATTGGTAAAAAGCCACAAAAAATGATTACATTGTGTAATGTTGAACATAGTAATTATCCTGATTTGAGCATCACGTAATGCACACAGGTATTGATATTCAATGCTGTCCCCCCAGATATGTACAATTATGTTTCAATAAAAAAAAAAAAGAGAGAGAGAGAGAGAATAAAAATTATCTGGGTCTGGATTTCATTTAGTAAGCCCAATGCCTTGTACATACATTTTAAAACCTTTAATAAATGTTTGCTGATAGCTTTAACATTTTTTAAACCATATATTCCAACAGCACATAGTAAATAAACATTTTGTTTTCAGAATTTACTGGCATAGGTTGATTCGCTTTAATTAATATGATCTTTAAACTGTGAAATAGATTTTCTTAATGTAACTTTTTTTTTTTTTTGATCGGTAAAGGGACCTTAACCCCTGGCTTGTTGTCGTCCGCACCACGCTCAACCAGTGAGCGCACCAGCCATCCCTATATAAGATTCGAACCCGCGGCCTTGGCGCTACCAGCGCCGCACTCTCTGGAGTGAGCCATGGGGCTGGCCCCTTAATATAACTTTTTAACCCTCTGAGTTGCTAGCTTTATCTGGTAGCATGGTAAGGTATCTGCTCCATGAAGCTCATGGACATTCTTCTTTTTTAACACCCTGATTTTGCTACTTGGTCTTTGACTGTTGGGGATTCTCAGATTCTTGTGAATCCCTGGGCTCATTGTAACAGGGACCCTTTAACCCTGGATGGGAAGTCCTTTTTGATCCCAAGCAGCCATTAGTTCATTTTATCCTTTGGGCCATGCTCTCCTTGGCTGCTATTTTTCTCTGGATTTAGCCATTCCCTAGGTCTCCAACACTTTTCTTACTTTGCTTATGATTCTCCGAACTCCCCACTGAAAGTCTTAGTGAGTCTCTTTCCTGGTCCAGCTTGTTCCCTGGAGCTGATTTGGATCTGGTCCATAGGCTTCAAGGAAGACTCAGGTTTCTGTCTTGATCCATCCTCGGACTTCACTTCTGCTCCTGTTAATGATTCTCCAGCAATACCACTCATCTGTCATTTAGTGGCCAGGGGTCAACTAATTTTTGCTGGGGATCCATCATGTGCTAACTGATTTTTCATTTACTTATCTCAGTAGTCACTTACCCAAATGGGTGGCTTAACCTTATTTTACACAGGACAGTGCTGAAGTTCCCTGAGTTTAAGTGAGTGAGCAAGGACATAAGGCTAGCTTGAGGGAAGTCCATAGTTGAAACCAGGTCTTTCTGCAGTCAAAGCAGAATGAGGCTCCCTACCTTGGAACATTTAGTTTGTTTGTTTCCTTAGTCTATCATTTGCTAACATATTGGGTTCTTGCCAGTCTTACAAAATTAACATGCTGTCACTCAGGAAAGGCCCATTAGTAAAGTGGTCACCGTCACTGCCCTCTGCCATTTAAAGGGGATTGTATCTCCCTTCAAAGTAACTTTTAGGTTAGATCCGCATGAATTGCAGATAAGCTATTTACATAATGCAAGCATACGTCTTTAGTATGGGCAAGTTTCAGTCAGCCATGCAGAAATTTTATTTCTCCTTGAGATATATTGCCACTAGGAAGACAGTGCTGGATTAAATGAGGATGTACTGACACCTCACAGGCACTGTTAACTATGAGGCAATTCAATTGGGAGTATTAGCATTCCAAATTAAGCTTTGGAATAAAATCAGAACTCTGATTACAAAATGTAGATACACATGAATTAGCTACTACTACTAATCTCTTTATCTCTTTTTTTGAAGTATGGAATAAGAGCTAATTTAATACTTATGTATTGGGTTAACTAATTTTGAACTTGTGAATTGCTTTAGATCCTCCTGACTCTGAGGTTTTGAGCCAATTTGCAGTCAGAAGCTGCTCAGCTGTTTAGCTGCACAGTCTCTCTGAGCACTTAAGGAGAGGGTGGCCCTATCTCATATGCTGTCAGGAGCAGATCAAAGCTGATCAGTATTGACCATCTAGAGTACTGATGGCTTCCTGACTCTGACTACCTTGCACTGTCTTTCATTCATAGCACTACAGAGAGGGGGAGATTCTTTAGGGCTAGAATGGAGTTGAGAGATAAGCCTTCTCACTGTCTCTCCTAGCAAGCAATCCCCTTAGCAATTTATAGCTAAGTCATCGGAAGCTAGAGATCTGCTGCTGTTAAAAATAACAACAATAACAATAACAACAGCAATAACTAACCAACCCAAGAGTAGCCCAGTGAGCATCTTGCCTTTTAACCTAAGCAGTTTTTACACAGCTGATTAGATTTACACCTTCTTTTTGGTAGAATTATAAGCCAACTTTGTCCAATTTTGCATTACACTTGTGATTAAATGGAACCTAATTAGATTTTTAAATAGCTATTCAATTATATTTATTTAACCAGAGTTCTCTATTTCAGATTGATGGATCCTGAAATAACAGATGTGTCATGAATTTGCATTTTCACACATTAGCTTTCTTGTATACAGAACTTTAAAATTAGAATGATACTTAAATATTATAAACCCAACTATCCACTTGGTTTAGAAATTCTCCTTATAATATTTCAAACAAATGGCTAACCATCTTCTCCTTGAGTACTTTCAGTAATGAAACCCTTACAACTTAGGAAGTCAACTAATTTCTTCTTTTAACAGCTCTGATGATTAGAAAGTTCAGCATCTCCTTTGCACTTATTTTTTAAAACAAGTTCAATCATCCTGGATCATGTTTTTGTGACAGACAATAAACTAAAAATTATAGAAGAATTATATAAAGTGTTTTAATTTAATATGTCCAAAATGCTAGATAGCGTTGGGGGAGACAGGGAAAGTATAAAACATGGTCTTTATTTTTAGGTACCTTAGAATTCAAAGTAAATATGTAATAATTAAAAAGAATTCAGTAGAGTCTACAATTGAATGCCAAAAGTAATGATATAAACATTATACACTATGGGACTTGTGAGATAATCAGGAACACATACTTATATGCAGTGGAGTTTGTGTTGGTCCTTGGAGGACATACATAATTTAGACAAGTTGACAGGAAATCTTATGTGCAGAACACTGAGGAAAGTAATGTGGCTTTATTCAGTGGTCTACTTTGAGGAGAATGTGAGATAATCAGGAACACATACTTATATGCAGTGGAGTTTGTGTTGGTCCTTGGAGGACACACATAATTTAGACAAGTTGACAGGAAATCTTATGTGCAGAACACTGAGGAAAGTAATGTGGCTTTATTCAGTGGTCTACTTTGAGGAGATGTGAGAAATGGTAAAGGTAGATAAGACTAGAACAAATTATAGATAAAGGGTTTTGAAGGTGTTTGCCTTAGGATCATTGAGGAAATATGGAATGCTTTCTATACCAATGGAAGTCATTACTTTAAAATTGCATCTGTTTAAAATATTATAGAGCTGAGTTGTCCAATATGGTAGCTACTAGCTACAAGTGGCTATTGAGTACTTGAAATGTTACTCACCTGAATAGAGATGTGCTCTAAGTACAAAATACACACTGGATTTCAATAGCTTAATATGAAAAAAAAATCACCTATTTTTATATGGCTGATAGAAAATTTTAAATTAAAGCTTTGGCTTGCATTGTATGTCTGTTGGGCAGCACTACTGTAAAAAGCAGTAATCTGTTCTTTCTAGTTATATGTTACCTGAGTCTTTTCATTTGCAGGCTAGTAGATAATCATTGAAACTCAGATGTTAATTTTGATCTGGCATTTGTTTTTTTACATATAAGTTTTATAGATATAATCCTTTACTCTGCAACTCTCTATAAATTCAACGTGAAATGGAATGCTAAGAAAATCACACAATTCATCACATTTGAATTTTTCAAAAGCCTAGTATATAGAAAGCAGTCTAGAAAATAAACACTTAAACTGTTTGCCTATATGATATTATTGTTTAAATCTGAAAATAAGATGGACACATGTACAAGAGGACTTCAAAAAAATTGTGAAAAAATCAAAGATAATAGGAATCTTTCCATGAACTTTTTGAAGTACTCTCATATATTAAGAACCTATTACTGCAGTTATTTCTCAACAGACTGTGCTAATGGGAGAGGAGTAAAATGGGCTGCTTTTTCAGCTTCATGTGTACACATATAAAAACAAAATACATAAACAATACAGGCTCATTATAGGAAGTTAGAATGCACAGATAAGTTTTATATATACAAATATAATCACCTGTTATTCTCCTCATTGGAAATAAAATAACCACTGTTCATCATTTTGGTAATTGTGTGTGTGTGTGTGTGTGTGAGAGAGAGAGAGAGAGAGAGAGAGAGAACAATGGGATCAAACAGTTTTAGAATTAGCTCT
>NW_007726333.1:97275-98256 GCF_000696425.1 Galeopterus variegatus | reverse complement strand
GAGAGAGAGAGAGAGAGAGAGAGAGAGAACAATGGGATCAAACAGTTTTAGAATTAGCTCTTGTTACTTAATATATTGTAAATATCTTTTGGGGCCCATAAAGGTATTTTTAAAACAATAGTTTTCAGAGTTTTAATTTTCATATTGTTAGCACACTTTCTTCAAATAAAAGCTTTACTCAGAAGCTCAATATCTAAAATTTATCCAAGCAAAGCTGGTGTTACTGAAGCAGAGCGGGAGGCCTGGAACCCTACCTGCCTGGCCGGCCCATCTCACCTTGCTTCCAGCATCACCTAAGGTACTGCACAGCATAGTCTAAAAACACTAATCTACCGCCATCTGCTTCCCTGGGGTGTGTTTCTGTTTTATTCAAGGTATCAATTTTTTTCTGAAATGCTATACATGTTTTTCAACTCATAGTTTGCCTTCTTTTTTTGGTGGTTATTATTATTTTGGCATGTTGAAATGTTTACCTCTTACATAATCTAACTTTGTTTTGCTTAGGCTATCACTGGCAGTATGCATGATGAATAACTGGGAGAAGTCAAAGCATCAGGATTAACACTCTGCCTTAGATCATGAGAATATCACTCCACTCACATAGAAATGTATGGCTACTTAAAGAGAGAGTCTTTAGTAGTTTTGTTTCTCTGTTAATAGTTATTCTTGTATTAAATCTATTGCTGGGCTTTTCAAAAAGACTGTATTAGAGGTGACGTCAGAGAAACAGTTAAGAGGATCATCAGGAAACCATTATTTGAACAATGATCTCTTTGGAGCGTGAAGTGTTTGCTTGATGCTCCAGTGTTATGATGACTTGACTCTTTTCTTAATCTTTTGTGTCTTTAATTAATTTCTTAAAAACTTTTAAAATAATCCTACCACTGAGGCCTTAGCTTGCAGTCAACTTTTCTTAAATATCTATATAGGCTGTGCCCTTCTTTTTGTTATGGTGGAAATTATGGTTATGCTTATGGTGGT
>NW_007726333.1:93795-95995 GCF_000696425.1 Galeopterus variegatus | reverse complement strand
TTTTGTCTTTTTCATGACCGGTAAGGGGATCGCAACCCCTTGGCTTGGTGTCGTCCACACCACGCTCAACCAGTGAGCGCTCTGGCCATCCCTATATAGGATCCGAACCCGTGGCGGGAGCGCCGCTGCGCACCCAAGTGCCGCACTCTCCTGAGTGCGCCACGGGGCCGGCCTGTGAATTGTGTTTTTTAAAAAAAGATTTTACATGGTAAATACTCAAGAGAATTTTCACTGAATTAGTGGTTTTATAGAAGCAGATATAAGAACATAGTATTGACCCTCAGGAATTCACATCCATGGTCCATTTGGTGGATGAGATATTTCAAAGGATGGTGACTAAGAACACATATGTAATGTGTATCTCCTAGCTTCCCATGGTATCTTACAAGGCTAATGGTTCCTAGAAGATCTGGGATTACTTTAGAGATCTATGCATTTCTGCTAGGTATCAGCGCCTCATTTGGATGACACAAACAAGGGAAGTATTAGTACCTAGATATAGGTGTTTAGGCCCAGAGATAAAGCTCTCCTTGACTGTGTATACCTGAGGCATATGGATGCATTATAAAGACGCCAACCATTTGTTGATTTCTTTCAAAGGTATCATATTTAACACAGTAGTATATTCATTCAACCTTAATTTACTCACCTAAGATCTAATGGATAACATGCAAAGTGCTCTCGTACTATTAAACTCAGCGGTTACAGTGGTGGTAACATTCACTTTCTTTCATCTGGGGGTGTTACAAACGGTTGCCTTTGTCCCTGGTTCCTCATCTATGCCAGCCTCTTCCTGGCCTATTGAATAGAAGGAAACAGTGAATTGCCTTCTTAAATCTGCTCGTTAATCAGAAACGGTCCTTGCTCCCTTTGATCACCCTCTCAAAGATCATTTTTAATATCTGCCAGCAAAGGCTACTCTTCTGAGCACTTAATTCTTTCTTTTTGCTGGTGCTATGGCTTGAAGGATTTACATCCTCTGAGTGGTGCATGCAAAGGTACCTCTGTATTTCCATCATGTCTTAAAAAGTCAGTATCATGAAATAGATAGAATGGGAGAAGTGGAGATTAAAAGACTTGTATTCTAGTCCTAACTCTGTCTATTAAGAGCTGTTTTACTTTGGATAAATTACTCGGAATATTAATAAGGTTAATAGTTACAAAGGCATGCCATTTTGGATCCATCTTTATTTATGAAGGTCATAATCTATATGGTAATATGGTAATAAATCAATAAAATGGACTTTTTGCATGCTTCTTGGAGAAAAATATTAGGTCAATAGAATGCTCTTGATTGTTTCGCTTTGTAGTTGTAAGGATAATGTTATGTATGTTAAAATAATGTAAAATTTGGAAAACACTGATCTAAAGAAAAAAAAGTAATTATTTTACCTGATCCTCTTGATTACTGACCCACTGACAAAGGACAACCTGGATAATATTACTGTACCTGCTATTCTCTTCAAGGTGATAGGCCTTTTCCTTAGAACAGAAACTAGACGAAGCCCACTTCTATATTGCATATAACAGATTCTAAAACATATTTATAGTCAAATGTATAATCCTTTCTTATGGATCTGTCATTACTGGGTTTAGTCAGACTTCGGAGAAACTGCTTATATTATCAGTACAATTAATCTGTGAACACTGGAAAATTTAAAAGTGCAAGGTGTGTGATTCCGTGGCTTGGCTTTTCTTTAGATCAAATAAATTGCTTATCTTTTGTGGAGAAGAATAGCCTTGAGATTATAATCAAGTTCTTGATGCTTTGTTCTTTTGAATATCCGTGAAGTATAAAGATTAATCTTGCTCTGTGAATATTTTCTCTCTAAAGAAAGAGTTTTGTTATCCTGCCCCATGTTAAAGCAGAACTGCAAAAGATATGGTATGACTTCCATCTGGGTATGTTTGGCAAGGTCCACAGACCCCTGGATCTAAATTTCTCAGGGGATACTAATGTGTTTCCCTCAGTATTGAAATAAGCAAGCCCCTTATTTTATCTTCTCAGTGCCAGTCTGTCTCCTAAACTGAGAACTCCTGTAATAAATCAGCTCCTGCTTAGTTTGGTCTGAATGTTTGGTGCCCCCAAATTCATATGTTGAAACCCTAACACCCAAGGTAATGATATTAGGAGGTGGGGCATGAGGTCATGACAGAAGAGTACTCATGAGTGGGATTAGTGCCCTTATAAAATAGGATC
>NW_007726333.1:75876-93048 GCF_000696425.1 Galeopterus variegatus | reverse complement strand
GCATGAGGTCATGACAGAAGAGTACTCATGAGTGGGATTAGTGCCCTTATAAAATAGGATCAAGGGAGCTATTCATCCCTTCTATCATGTGAGGACACAATGAGAATGCACCATCAGTGAAACAGAAAGTGGCCCTTCACCAAAGACGAGATCTTTAGGTGCCTTAATCTTGGACTTCCCAAACTCTAGAACTTTGGGAAATAAATTTCTATTGTTTATAAGCCATCCAGTCTAAGGTATTTTGTTACAAATGGACTAAGACAATGATAAGGTGTGTTACTGGGAAAAGATGAGGAGCACAGCCAGGCTCCTGATTCCTTTCCAGGTAACCCAGAATTTTGAACCTAACCTTCCAGGGAAGGTTTCATTTAATCAAATGAAATAATCTCTTTGAGCAAATTTCAGGCACCATGATGGTCAGTGTGGGAGGTCATGAAANTCCAGTCTAAGGTATTTTGTTACAAATGGACTAAGACAATGATAAGGTGTGTTACTGGGAAAAGATGAGGAGCACAGCCAGGCTCCTGATTCCTTTCCAGGTAACCCAGAATTTTGAACCTAACCTTCCAGGGAAGGTTTCATTTAATCAAATGAAATAATCTCTTTGAGCAAATTTCAGGCACCATGATGGTCAGTGTGGGAGGTCATGAAAATGTGACCTCACCCAAGTGATTTTCACTTTCTCTTACACTTCTGTTCTATATAAAACTTTAATTCAGGGAGTCAGAGAAATTTAGCCAAATGCTTCTGTGGGTCTGTTTCTTAGCTGCTTAAGCTGTCTTTTTTCCTATTCATTTTTGTGATAATCAAACCCTCTACAATTTGGCCTTTGTTTACTTCTCCAAATTATCCTCTCATTGTTGCTTAGTGCAAGCCCTCTGCATTAGCTGAATTGCTCTGTTTGGTTCTTCTCCACCTGTCCAGTCCAGAATTGAATCCCTAGTGCTTGGCCTGGAGGGTGCACACTCAATCAGTGAATTAACATATTACATTTCTGTACATGTGAGCCTTGGCCCATGCCATTAACTCCACCTGGAATGCATTTTCCTTCCTGTCCACCTATTTTCAATCTACCCCTATAGCCATCTGACATCACACTCGGGTGAAGCCGTCTTTGTACTCAAAGCTGCCTGTCCATGGCATTCAATTATGCTTTGTCCCCTTGGTATTGAGCATGCTGTTTCCTTACAAAGTTCCCCCCCTCCCCACTATATTAGTCAGCATGGGTTGCCATAACAAAATACCACAAAGATAGGGTGGCTTAAACAAAAGGAATTTATTTCTCACAGTTCTGGAGGCTGGGAAGTCAAAGATCAAAGTGTCAGCCAATTTAGCTTCCTGGTGAGGACACTATTTCCGGCTCACAGAGGGCTGCCTGTTTATGTATCCTTGTGTGGTGACACAGAGAGAGAGAGAGAGAGAGAGAGAGAGAGAGAGCACGCACATTCTCTTTGGCATCTCTTCTTGTAAGGACACTAATCCCATCATGAGAGCTTCACCCTTATGCCTCATCTGAATCTAATTACCTTCCAAAGTCCCCATCTTCAAATACCATACATTGGGGGTTAGGGCTTTCACTGTGAATTTTGGGGGGGCACAATTCCATCCATAGCACTACCTAGTTTGTTACTTTGCTCACTCATTTTGACTTTCCAAGCTCTTAGAGAGTCAGCAGCATTTCTCTGCCTGCTGTGCCAGATGCCTACTACAGAACAGAAGCCACTTGTGATAAACTGTGGCATCAAGTATACTGCGGTTTTATATTCATCTGAAGGTACTTTCTACTGGGAGTAAAAAATCCACAGGACTCCTTTAGTGGTTCTCAACTAACTACATAATCCAAATAACATAGGAAACTGTCAACTACATATAATGCTGCCTTCCCTGCCCTTTCTCCGTACCACAAGATTTCTATATGCCTAAATCAGAATATAGGTAGAGATTGGTATAAGAGCACATATGCTTACTGAAATTCAGCACTCCTACCCTTTACTGTGGGAAGCAAGTTGAACCGAATTCCCAGAAAGATTTTAAATAGTACATAGAATTTAAAAATATGAGCTGTTGTAGCCAGGTAATACCATTGTTGAATAATGATTTTAAAAGTGGAAAAATAATTTGTGGAATGACAAAACTGATTATAGGAACTGAAATTTGGTTTGTTAAAGTTTACAAATAAAGGCTATCTAAAGGCTGGGAATTAAAAAATAAATGTCAGTAACCTTTTCAGTCTCTTTTGCCATGTTTGCCTGTTTACACATGATAAGGCAGGAAAAGGTTTTAACTCGGATGTCAGAAGACCTGTGTTTCAGGGCAGACCGTTGCTTACTAGCTTTGTGACGTCATGCATGTTACTTAAGTTCTCTAGGTCTCCATTTTCTTACCCATAAATCGGGCTGATGGAGCAGATGATCTCCAAAGCTCATGCAAGTTTCAGCATATGAATATATGAATAGGTGACCTCCAAATCAATAGTTCTAACTTCATTTTATCTTCATCATTTTACTAGAGGTAAAGATGGGTTAAATAAATTGAGAAATGCGTAGTTTCATCTTTTTGGGTGGTAGAATGTGGTGGTATTTTTACCTACTATTTCGAAGACGTTATAAGATCTCTAGGAAAATTAGTCATGAAGGTAAGAGGGTAGAGAAGATAAAGGCAGATAATCAACTAGTTAATAATGGAGAAATGCATTAGGATTAAGTCAAGAAATAGATTCATTTCTAGGTAAATGTATTTTGCTGCTGGATTTTAAAAAATATCATTTTAAAAAAAAATAAAATGCACTATTGTCCTTGCAAAAACATCTCCAAAATTGAATTCAGGATTTACATAATTTTACAGAGTATAATATAAAAGATTGTTCATGAAATGCAGATTTTTGCAGCTTAAGGGGGGAAAAAAAACCCTACAGATTTCCAACATATATGCATGGCACTATTACAAAATGCTTCTTCAGATAAAGCTACAGGCAGAATTTTTTACTTATTAGTTTTGTTAGGAGGCTTTCTGTATCAGGCTTTTTTTATAAGCTAAGAAGAGTTGTGGTGGCTATGGTTATTGCTTTTACACATCTCTGGAGCTGGCCAAATTTCAGCAAAATTCTTTTAGCTCTTTTATGCATACTCTTTGGGTATATATTTTGTATTTTAAAATATTGCTGGAATATATACTTTGTAAAAACCACACACAGAAACAAATAACATATGGAATGACAAAATAAATGTTTTGTCCACATTGTGGATATTTAAATTTTGGAGGAAGTATTGATTGTCTATACATTTAAAGCTTTATATGAGCTGGGCTGCCATTTGTTCTTTCAATCAGTAGGTACTTGATTGAGAACTAATAACGTTTTTAAAGAAAATTCTGAGATTATTTTCCTCAGACATTTTACAAATCCTCATCACATATCCCAGGAAGTTAAAAGATTAAAAAGGAATGGAAGATGGGGAGAGAAAAGTTGGCATTGAGATTTAGCTTTTGCATATAGAGTAGCCTTAGTGAAGTTGACAAGCTCAAACAATAAAATGCTTAAGCATTAAATCTACTCAGCAAAGAAAAAATATTGGAGTATCATAAATCAAAAGATGATGTGACCCACACTATTAATACTTTATGCCCTGCCTTAAATTAATTGTGAATATTTTTGATGGACATTAGTGAAAACCTTTGACCATCCCAGGAATGAAAACCTAGGATAAAGTACCAGAAGGTTTAGAAAGTCCCTGTGTTTGGAGATCTTTGACAAACAACTGTTTGTTCTAGATTTCGATATTCATTAGAACAGTGCTTCTCCCTGTGCTCTGGAAAGTCAGTGCAAAAAGAACATGCTGTGGTAGTTGCGCAAAAATTCATTTCTTGGTCCCACATTAAATACATTGAAGCAGAACCCTGGGGAGTCAGGCCTTGAAATCTGTATCCAATGGGTTGCCTGAAGGATTCTTGTTCACACTCAAATTTTAAAATTACTGCTTTAGAGCCAGGGAACAGGACCAATTATCTTTTTAAGCCTCAGCTGTCTAGTATACTATAAATGTATGAAATAAAGAAATAGTTACTGGAAGCCTGCATGGTAGAATTAAGCTAAAATTAAATGTTTGAGTCAATTTAAAGTGTTTATATAAAACATACATTTTATTTTAATCATTTGCAATTACTCCCATTGATATTTCTTCAGATTGAGAGGATTCTTGTATTCTGTATTATTTCTACTTTTTGAAGGAAGATTTCACGTACTAAATATTCCTTAATCACCATGTCCTATTGCTTGGATCCAGACCTTCTAATAAAAAAAAAAAAAAAAAAGTCATATTAAGCCTATTTGAAAATGGTTGTCTTTTTCAATGTCAGTTTTTCCACGTTAGACCATGTGGATAAATTTCCTATAGCAAGGTGGCTTTATATATGATGATTTTGATGGTTTTTCTTGGAGAAATGGGGGAAATATTTTAAATCCTGTTGTGCTAATCTTTCCTTAATAAACATAGGTTTGTATACACTTTCATCTCCTTCAAAATGCCTCTTAAAATATCACCTCTCAAACTGGGTGCTTACAGATGGACTAATTTTCTAACCAAAAAATCTGGCACACTCGAGATTTTATGTGTCCTCTAAGAAATTTGACTGACTTGTCAAAGAATTCTGTAGGGCTAGGCCTTCTAGGCTTTGTGTTTGTTGGTTTGTTGATTTGTTTGATTTAAGGAGCCCTTCTTCATTTTCCCCAGGAAATCACCACATGAGCTGCAAGAGAGTTAAGCAGCATAGCAGAAAAGTGGTTTGTAACTTTGTGATTTAATCGCTGTGAAGAGAGATGCATATTGACGAAAAGGACATGGCACATAATCATCTTGAAGAGGCATCAGCAATATGGCATTGAAAGCTCTTAATCGATCTAGATCTATCGTTTGGGAAAGCCAGCTCTAGCTTCTCAATATCTTGTCTGGCATCCAAGCTAAGCTGTAAGAGACAAACAGTTACTCAGAAAATGGCAGCTTACTAGACACTGCTTCTATGATTACTTCTGCTCCTCCTTTTCTCCTTCTTTTTCCTCTTAGCAAAAATAGATTGTATTTGGAAACACTTTCAGAATTTCGTTTCTATTCTATGGATCTTGGAAGATAAATGTTAGCCAAAGGTACTGGGGTGGACAGAGCACTGTGTTTTTATATGTTTTACTCACTGGTTTAGTATTTCTGTTTCTCCTCACCTGGTTCCTTCTAATTTTCCATCCAAATTCGTGTTTTTCCCTTTCGAGTCTTTTTTTTTGGGGGCTATTATTCCACAACTGGCCTTGTGATCTCAGTGTTTAAAATGTCTGTACATGGCCCCTCACTAGTGCTATTTTAGATAACCATCAAATGAATAAAGAATGCAAGTCTTGAATTCATATTAGAATAAAATATGGGTGTGTAGGGCAGTAAAAAGAGAACAAACAAATCCACCCCTAGCCCTTCAGGCAACTGCAGACATAGAATGTTGGATGCATGATGCATGGCCTGGCTTTCTATCTTCCCAGCTTGCAGAAATGCCTTTAATCTTTCCTGGTCCTCTATACATACATGTAACTGGAATAATTACCCCAGAGTTCCAAGCAACCCTCTTAAGGACGCTTTCCCGTTATCAAGAAAACAAAGCGATTAGAAATTGCAGAATTGATTACATTGTTATGTTGTTTATTTTTCATCTATTACTAACAAGAAGCACTGCCCCCACCCCCCATCACCTTAAAAAAGCTCATATACTGGTTTGACATTTGGCATTTCAAGTTATCCCCAGGACTAAAATACATAGAATATTAAACTAATTATAATATCCAGTATTGGGAAGCAGATGAGAGAATAAGCACTTTTGTAAATTTTCTGCTGGCTATTCCAATTGACTCAAGCTTTCTTGAAGGCAATTTGACAGTAAGTATAAAACGCTTTTAATATATGCACATCCTGTGATGTAATAACTCCATTTTGTGAGGAATTTTACTCTACGGAAATAAGTGTGCAAAAATACATATCCAGGGAGATTCATTACAGTTTCTTTGATTAACAGTGGAACATTGAAAACAGCAAAAATAATTAGAAATAAGGTATTACTTAAATTATAGAACAAAGAAACTAAAAACTACTATTAAGTGAATTATAAAGAATTAGACAGAATTAAATAGATCTATTCGAGGTGAAAAAATCACATTAAAACATAAGAATGACACCATGGTTTTATAAATATATGAGTATGTATATCAACACGTGGATCTGTGCATACAGAAGAAAGTCTGAAAAATTCTATTACAATATTAGCAATGGTTATTTCTTGGTGATGGGAGTGTAAGTCATATTTTTTTTTCTTTTTAGTTTTCTGGGTTTTTTTTTTTTTTTTTGAGAGAGAGAGCCTGTATTACTTTCGTTTGTTTAGTTTAAAAGGTATTTTCTTAATAACATAATCATGGCCACAGAGTTTCTAAATAACTAATTGCTTTTAGTGGAAACATATTAACTCAGGCTAGGGGATACTGGCCATTATAATAATAATAATTTAGAAAGCATATTTGAGGGCCGGCCTGGTGGCGCACATGGTAGAGTGCAGTGCTTGGGAGCACGGCGGCGCTCCCGCTGAGGGTTCGGATCCCATATAGAGACCGGTCCGCTCACTGGCTGAGTGCAGTGCGAGCACGACACCAAGGGTTGCAATTGGAGGGTTGCGATCCCATTACCAGTCATGAAAAAAAGACAAAAAGGAAAAAAAAAAAGAAAGCATATTTGAAATTCAATAGGCAAATGAAGATTTGGTGGCTAAAACTTCATTTCCTCAGTTATATAGAATGACAAAGAAAGTAAATGTCAAAAAGGTACTTAGCTGACTATTTTTGCTCTCCAGTCTAATGCTCCTCTGCTTTGGGACTCATATAGCATGTGATGTCACTTGGCACAACTAGACTGCCTCACTTAGTAAAAATTATGTTTCTAATAGAATGGACCATACAAAATCATTCTTCATCTAACACATAGCTCAGTGGATTTTACTCATATTAATTTTTCAGTCATAAATTACAATTCAAGCTTGGAATAGAAATATTATTCTATTGCTTAGTTTTCCTGGTCAATTGCCCTATTTTAGTTGCTTTGATTCTCTGTTGTTTATCCTGATTTATGCTATAGTTGCCTCCAACTTTTTATCTCATTTTTATAAATCAAAATTTGTTTGTGTTACACCAGATAAACCTATTCTTTAAAATATTTTGATTTAGAATCTCATAAAATCAATATATACTTTATAATTTAACATCTTTGCAAATATGGATTTTCAAAGAGCCATGGAATCTCGATTAAGGAGAATACTGGGGCTAATTCAGGGTACTGAAAGCTTTGGTTTCTATCACTGCTTAAAAGTGAATCAGGGATGCTCTGGAAGGGGAAGTTTGTGGTTGGATTCATATCTTTCTGCTTTTATATGAAAACTTTATGTGTGCCAGGCTTATGATTATGAGCTTAATGAAGATGTTGAGGTTTAGGAAGGACTAGGTACCAAAATCAGAACACACCTCAAGCTTTTTTTGTTTTGTTGTTGCTGTTTATTTAATGTAATTTACCTCTTTCCTATAAAATTGGGCCTCTTAAAATCTTTTTCAGGCCATGGTGCTATTTGAATTTCTGATAAAAGCTATGGACACACACACACACATGCACACACACACATATATCACACGTGCATGTATATATCACATATGCAAACATGAATACACACTTTGACATAAAAAATATTGTATTAAATAATATCTCCGAGAGTTCACAAATTCTTCCTATTATTATGTGTAAACCTTTCATTATTCCTTTTATTATGTGTAAACCATGTACCATGAATCATCTAAATTCTTGCAATAAACTATTATCACCCCCTTTTTACATTTGACTTACTGAGGCTTCGAAAGTCTAGGTCACTTAAGTGTCACACAGCTGATATGATGTGGGGCTAGGTCTTTCTGGGTTGGAAGCCTTAGTTCTCCACAATTAAGTCATTTTCACCCCCAAGCTCATCTGTTAACCTAGTTTAAGAGTTTCTTTTTAGTAAGCAGACTATGGGGGAGAAACAAAGCAAGTACAGCCTTCTTACGTAGGGACTTTGTTAATCAAGTACAAGGTGAGCCATTAATTTGTTCAGCTGTTAATTCGTACCAGGAACTTAGATTATTATCTCAGTTGCTTTTCCTGAAAACCTTGTTGGAGAGGTGGAGTCTCTGCTTTTCAGTTGAGTAAATGGGTGCTCAGATGGCTTAATTTACTTACCAAAGATTACTTGACCAGTAAGTAGCCAAATCGTGATTCTAACCCAGACTTCTTTGGCTCTATGATGGATGTTTTACACACATTTTATATCACTTTGCCTGATGAGATACATTTCTTCTTTTTTTTTTTTTTTTCTTGGAGCATCTATTAGAAATAGGTTAAACATATGAAAATGTGGGGAAGTTTCCATTTTCCCCTCTTATATTCTCATCAAACATTGCAATATAATCTTCTGTGAGCAATTAAATTCTTAGTCTGACTGTTACCATTCATTCCCAATGATTTAAATTCAAAAAGCAAAAAAAGCAAAAAAAAAAAAAAAAAAAAACTAGATTCAATTTAAAATTTTCACTGAATGCAAACCAAAGTTTCAGAAGGGAAATGGGGTTTTAGAAAAGTAGTTTGCTTAGTCTTCACACATTTGTATTTATTTATTTGTTGTTTTTGCTAGTGGTGGATGTTTATGATATGAAAGAATATCAAGTAAATCAGTGATAATTGTTCAATCCTTGAATTTTAAAATGTTAGTTATTCATGTTTTAAGTAGTTATTTTTTAAAAAATTACAGTTGGCACAAAAACTACTTAGTGCTGTGAAACTGTGTCCCAAGGATTTTCTAAAGAAGTGTTTTTGTGAAGAAAAAGGTCAGTTTAAAGAACTGTGCAAGACAGTGATGACATGCATTTTTCATGAGGTTCCTAAGAAGCACATAAATTAATGTGCAGATGGGAATATACAAACCTGAGAGAAATCTTTTAAGACATTTTTGTTTGGTTGGTTGATTTTGAGAATATTACCAGTGACCAGATATTTTTTTAGTTAAATGACTGGAACTGTATTACTTTTGTAGCAAGAGAAGTTGCTTATGTTATAGAGCTGCTCTGGGGGGAGGTTGGTAAGCCCTATGATCTATGGTAATACAGTTTCAAATTGCATCTTTCATGCAAAATATGCCCTAATATTGACCAAGCTATCTCGTAGTAACTTGTTTTAGTGAATGAATGTCATAGTGGTCTAAAATAGTTTACCGGTCTTCAAAGATTGCTTGACTTCTTTCCTGAGAGTAGTTTGAGTCAAAAGGAGATGCTGGATCAGCTTCATTTAGGTCACTTATGTTGATGTTTCAAACTGATGCTCCCAACATGATAATTTTCTCTTACTGTGAAAGACTTCATTACATGAACATTTTGAATTTACAAGTATAGGATATGACACATTGCAGGATTGCTATAAAAGTGAAGAGATGGTTTTATGGATAGAAGTGCCTTCTCCATTCATATTGTTGAGGAGGCCCAGTTCTTTAATTTTCATTTCTATACCTTGCTTTTTTCCCCTTTATTGTAACTGTCTATATTATTTACCCACAATTTTCTCTCCTTCGTTACTCCTTTCTTTGTTTTAGTTCAAATCCCAACTACACCCTTATTGTGTTACCTTGAACGAGTTATTCAACTTTTCTCACTTGGTTTCCACACTGAAACAAAAAGAAAACATTAAGGGTATCGATTTCAGTGGATTGTCAGCAAAAAATGAGGCAATCCCAGATCAGATGTTCATCTACCCAGAGACCCTTGCTTAACACTCAGAAATGATAAGTATTATTTTCTAAGGTAGTCCCAAAAATAAAAGAAAATATGTAAAATACTGTCATAGTTCATTATATTTGTCTGGAAGAACCACAGTGTATTTACCTTATAATGATGCTTAGTTATTGTGAATGTCTAAAATAAGAATAAATTCAGAATGCACATTTTCTTGGCTGTGATGTCTGTACCACAAAACTCTAACAGGTAGCTACAAATATAAGGATAGTTTCTAGAATCAGAAGGATACTGAGATAGTAATGGGCCTGAAGACTATTTTCATTTCTCTAAAAACTCAGTATAAATTAACACACCTTTTATACAAAATGGGAAAGCAAATTAATAATTACTTAATGAATAACTTTTGACTAAAATATGTTTAAAAGCTAGTGGTCTATATGTTGAGGTGAGAGTAAACATGGTCTTAGGTGCTTGGAAACCCTGTGCTACATAGGACATTTGAAGATTTGTGGAGGTGCCCTACTTGGTAGTTTAGCTGAAAGATTGTAATTGTTTTAAAAACAAGTATTAGAATGATAATTCAATGAATCATGTGATTAGCTCATTTAATACTCCCAAAAGGACAAACAGAACATTGTAGTTTAATTTTAAATTAATTGATTTCTAATTTATACAACTTTGCTCTAGACTAATAAATAATAGCCTAATTTATACTGTAGTATGAGAGCAATGAGTACTTTTTTTGCGTCTAGTCTTTGGCAGACACTATTAGGTAATTTATATATACAATCTTCCATTATCACATTAATGGGAAAGGTATGCAGTATTATAAATACTATAAAGAGAAAGCATTTGACATTCAAATTGTTTACAGAAAGTAACATACTGAGAAAGTACCGGAAATACTCTTTACCCTCCCTTCCTAGAAAGCATTTTCTCATCCCCACAAAATAGGATGCCCGTCCTTGTGTTCACATAGCACTCTGTGCTTCTATCGTTTGACTGATCTACTTATTTTAAATGGACTTTATTTTTTACAGCAGTTTTAGGTTCACAGCAAAATTGTGCACAAGATGTGGAGATTTTCCATGGACCCTCTGCCCCCACACATGCTTAGCCTTCTCCACCATCAAAATCCTTCATGGGAGTGGTACATTTGTTACAACTGATGGACCTGTATTGACAGATCATTATCACCCAGAGTTTACAGTTTACATTAGGGCTCACTCTTGGAGGTGTACATTTTATGGGTTTGGACAAATGTAAAATGACATGTATTCATTATTTTAGTATCATGCAGAGTACTTTCACTGCTCCAAGAATCCTCTGAGCTCCAACTATCCATTCCTCCTTCACCCCCACCTCTATCTTTTTACTGTCTCCATGTTTTCGCCTTTTCCAGAATGTCACGTAGTTGGAATCATACTGTTTGTAGCCTTTTCAGATTGCCTTCTTTCATTTAGTAATATGCATTTAAGTTTACTCCATGTCTTTTCATGGCTCATTTCTTTTTGTTGTTGTTATTGGCTAGCTGTTACAGGGATCAAACTCTGGACCTGGGTGCTATCAGCACCATGTTCTAACTGACTGAGCTAACCAGCCAGCCTGATCGCTTATTTCTTTTTAGTGCAGAATAATATTCCATGGTTTGGATGTACCAGAATTTGTGTGTCCATTCACTTACTGAAGGACATTTTGATTGCTTCGAAAGACTGTTCTATTTTAATTCCAGTTACTTATGCCTTTTTCTACAGTACACTATGCTTCTTCACAATGAGTCCTGTGTTTAAGTCTCTTGGGATCCCCAAGGCTTGTCCTGGTAGCCTACCCATGGTTCCACCCCAGCATATATGACATGGAATGCCCAGGGCTTGCCAGCCAGTGAAGATACAGGAGTTAGTACAGGTGTGAAAGCCCACATTTTGCTGTATTTCCTCCAGTAGGTCTTTCTAGGAGTTCCTAGGAGTGTTTCTGTGTGTGCAGGATGCTCTGACCTCCTACTCAACACTGCCAAGTCATATGAAGATCGTGTCCACCATTGCTATTGGCACCACTGACCACCAGCAGAAGGCTGTGTTTCTATTCTGGTGCGGTATATGGGTGCCTCCAAGCCTGACAAACCCAGAAGATACTACTTAGTGCCTTACTTTGTTTTGCTCAGCCTATTTTAACATTTTATTTGGTAGTAGAAAAATCAACTTTAAAAGAAGAGAACATTTTTTTTTTAAACGTGTGAATTGTGCTTAGTTTTTAATTCCATCCAAAAAGTATGCTGGGTTGATATGAGACTGGGCTTCCTTTTTTTCTGAATCTTCTATGACTGGAGGCAGGAAAAACATCGTAATTCAAAAATTGCCAGAAATAATCTCGTAGTTGTAAGAGTAGATGTGATATTTACCTGGGAGGTATCAGAACAAACATGATATCCATTCCTTGTCACTGGGATAGTGATGCCCTTAATGAAGTAATCCAAATGTCAATACTCCGGAGAATATCTGTATATTGTGTTTAATAATGCCAGTAGCTATTATATTAGGGATAGGCTGGTAATCTTTACAGAGTTTTTGTTTTTTTGAAGTGCATAGGAAGAGATTGTTAGTTTTCTCTTTGCACTGGAAAAGAGGTGTTTGGGGTCCTTTAGAATGAAGGTAGAGGACAGAGAGAACAGGACGATAAGCAAAGGTTGGGATTGTCAAGTATCCAAGTTTTAACTACACACGTATGCCCTATAAGTCCATAAAAGGATGACCTATTAAGTTACATGTTTCTGAGTACTCTTGATTATTCACTGGGCATGTACAATGTATTCTTGATCCTGTTAGATACTTGGATACAAGATTTTCTTATATGGTTTTACATTTTAGTTGGAACTTTGTGGCCGCCCTAATTGAAGAATAGACCCTTCCATCTTCCCCAAACTCCCCTTCGTGGGTCTCCTTTTCTGCCACACCAATCAGGTCTGCTTATACACCCCTAAGAGACACCAGATTCAGCCAGACTCCAAATCCCAATTTCAACTCTGCCTGGACATCCCAGTGCTATTAAATGTGAATGATTAAATCAGCATATGTACTGAGCTATATCTGACTCTAAACGTTATAATTTTCTATCATGACACAATGTGTTTCTATTCATTTAAAAATGTGTTATTGAGCCAAAATCATATATCATAAACTGTATTACGTAACCTCTTGAGTCCTTGAAAGGCCTCCTGGCCCAGTCGGTCAGACCATTTATCTATGATAATGACCTCAGCTGTTTGCCCGTGGGGTTTGTTGCTGTTTGCTGTTGCCACCTGGATTTGCATTCTGAATGCTTTTAAGGAGCCACTGGTGACTATTCCTTGTTGGAATTCGCCTGCTCTAGTTATTTCCTGGTTATTGATTTTGATGTTTTGATACTTCATATTATGTTGTCCAGTGTCTATGAGTTGACATGCTTGGGGAAAAGCTACTTTGCAGAAGAGGTTGGGGGCTGCGGTGAGCCTTGTTTTAATGTCTCCTCTGTTTGAAGACTTAGTTGAGTTAACCCTAATCTCCCACTTTGGGTTTGGCATAATCTGCTCTTTCAGATACAGAAGAGTAGAAAAATTTAATATGTAATCAGATTTTACAAAATAAGTGAGTTTTTCCTGTTAACACACTCTGCTGTTAGAGGTGGGTTTTAAATGAGCAGTAATTTGTATCCTATCTTGCCTTTGGGCAAAGTGGAGTTTGAACTGAGCTGTGTATGCATCACAGTGGGAGCTGAGTATAGAATTTCTGTTCTTCCCCCTACCCGGTTTCTTCATAACCCCTCACAGTGACATTTCTCATTTTCACGCTGAAATTTTCCAACAGGTCTTATACTAGATGGAAAGAACTGTCAACAAACTGGGATAAAATTTGGATGCTAGTTCCAAATGAGACCCTAGGCAATTCACATGCTTTTCTGTCTTCAGTTATTAACAAAGTAGGATCAGGTGTTACCTGTGTGATCTACCTTCAGAGGTATTCTGAGATGACAAGAAAAATGTGAGAGCACTGTGTAAAATGCAAGGCATTTGCAATGTACGCACTTGACAGATGGTTAACAAGCATTTTAATCACCTGGTGCTTCATTGTACTTGATGATTTTCAAAATGTTTTGCATTCATTTTCTCATATAATTGAGAGAAGTTTTGCAGATTTCATTATTCCCATTATACAGATGAGGAAAATAAAGCTATAAGACTTTGCGTGGTATGTCATGGTTGAAGAATCTTTTCAATATAGTATAATAGGCACTTCACAGTATATGATGATCCTTCAGAAAATTATCATGCTGAACATATTTGATTTTATTCATTTATAATAAGAAAACATTTTATGCTTATAATCCTATGCTAATATATTTTAAAATGTATTATCTGTCATTGTAACCTTTTATTATAGAAAAGTTGCTTTTGAAACAATTCTGTGCACACATTTTTAATTTATTTACTTTAAAAGAATGATGCTGGATGCCCACCTCTGGAATCTCCCAGAGGCTTCTATTTTCCATTGCTACAGCTGAAAGAAGACTTTATTTTATAATTTTAAGTTGAATAAAATATGGAAAACTTATTGTTGTCTTTATAAATTTTGTAAAAGCAATCTGTTTATGTCAGTTTTGGGAGGGAATAAAAAGATATATATAACACTTGTATTTGAAATGATTCACAGTAAGCGCATATTTTTCTTAATATTGTAAATATTTTTAAAGTATTAAAAATATATATTTTCATGTACACGTTTATGCAAACATTATGCAGTCCCTTTGACAGAGTCTGTCTTTAGGTATATTACAATTTTCTATAATTGATTTATGATTGACATGGATTGGTAGACTTATTTTTACTTCCCTACATCATTTTGATGATAGACATTATGCTTGGCTAAAATTGTGTAATATATGATGATAGCTGATGAAGGGGGAGTTTTCTTCTAATACAACTCAGAAGTTCATTAAGCTTGCTTCTGGTTATTTATTTGCAGGGAGTATTGCATTTCCTTTGTAAAGTAGATGACCCTTTTTTCCCCCTCATTTATGTGAAAGATGTGCCATTGTATAAATTTTTGACAAAAAATAAGAACAAATGTTCAGCCTTTGAAAGGAATGTTTACCTTCCTTAGAATTGGAGGATTTAAGATTCTGGAATTTTTTCAAAGCATTTTATATACACTGAAAACATTGAACATGGCTTCTCAGGAAAAGAATGTGTTGCTGGATAAAGTGGTATTTAAGATATTCATAATAATAACAGTTCTATCTACAGAATAATTGTCACTAAAAACAAATTCAAAAATTTACCCTTTTGATATAATTTTCTCATTTTTTTCCAGGGCCAAATACCTTTTCTGCTTTGCAAATAGTTAAAAACCTGACATCTTTGTCATTTAATCGTAAAATGTCTCAGTGTGTCTGCCTGTGTGCTTGTACTCACAATCTTGAATATGAATTGCGAAGACGTGAAAAAGCCATTGGTTACAAATCTTTTCTGTTATGTTGTTATTTTTAGATAGTCTATTTTCCCAAAGCCAAGAGTGAAATTATAGCAGGCACAGTTTCAGACCTCTTCGATTATACCAGATTACCTTTTCAATAAAATGTTGACACCCTCGCAAAAACAGTCTTTACTATGCCAACATTTGAAAGCAGGTGGGTATTGTAAAGTGTACCGTCATAACAGCAATGGTTTGGGTTCCTGAAAAATCTCTATATTGGTGATGGAAAATTATTGTTTTTTTCACATTGTAAATATTCAGCCAGTACTTTATATTCCTCGTTAGAAAACAAGGGCTAGTACAGGGGCTCTTAAGTCATCACAGCTGGAATTAGTACTATTTCTTTTCACTGGAGAGGGGCCAGCAAAGTAGGGGGTAGAAAGTATATGTTTCTGTATGTCTGCAAGAACTATTGCCTATAAGAATACTTTAGTGGAAGGAGTTAGAAGTCCCTACAATTTCATTCTACAAACAAATCAAGAAAGTGGTTATATGTGAACATTCACTGCCAATTATGTCTGCAACATTGGGCAAAATTATTTTATATTTTCTTTCTCATCATCATCACCTCCCACTTTTTGTTTTGTTTTGTTTTGTTTTATTTTATTTTGTCAATATACAATGTGGTTGATTATTGTGGTGCATTACCGAAACCTCCCTCCCCCCTCACTCTTCCCTCCCTCCCAACAATGTCCTTTCTGTTTGCTTGTCGTATCAACTTCAGGGAATTGTAATTGTTGTGTATTCTTCCCTCCCTCCCCCAGGTTCTTTGTGTATTTTTTAAATTTATTTTTAGCTCCCATAAATAAGTGAGAACATGTGATATTTCTCTTTTTGTGCCTGACTTGTTTCACTTAATTTAATTCTCTCCAGGTCCATCCATGTCGTTGCAAATGGCAGTATTTCATTCTTTTTTATAGCAGAGTAGTATTCCATTGTGTAGATATACCACATTTTCCGTATCCACTCATCTGATGATGGATATTTGGGCTGCTTCCAACTCTTAGCTATTGTAAATAGGGCTGCAATGAACATTAGAGAACAGGTACACATTCAACTTGATGATTTCCATTCCTCTGGGTATATTCCCAGCAGTGGGATAGCTGGGTCATATGGTAGATCTATCTGCAATTGTTTGAGGAACCTCCATACCATTTTCCATAGAGGCTGCACCATTTTAAGTCCCACCAACAATGTATGAGAGTTCCTTTTTCTCCGCAACCTTGCCAGCATTTTTCATTCACAGTCTTTTGGATATTAGCCATCCTAACTGGGCTGAGATGGTATCTCAGTGTGGTTTTGATTTGCATTTCCTGAATGCTGAGTGATGTTGAGCAATTTTTCATGTGTCTATTGGCCATTTGTATATCTTCCTTTGAGAAATGCCTATTTAGCTCTTTTGCCCATATTTTAATTGGGTAACTTGTTTTTTTCTTGTAAAGTTGTTTGAGTTCCTTCTATATTCGCGATATTAATCCTTTGTCAGAGGTATATTTTGCAAATATTTTCTCCCACTCTGTTGGTTGTCTTTTAACTCTGTTAATTGTTTCTTTTGCTGTGCAGAAGCTTTTTAGTTTGATATAATCCCATTTGTTTATTTTTCCTTTGGTTGCCCATGCTTTTAGGGTCATATTCATGAAGTCTGTGTCCAGTCCTACTTCCTGAAGTGTTTCTCCTATGTTTTCTTTAAGAAATTTTATTGTTTCAGGGTGTATATTTAATTCTTTAATCCATTTTCAGGTGATTTTAGTATATGGTGAGAGGTATGGGTCTAGTTTCATTCTCCTGCATATTGACATCCAGTTATCCCAGCACCATTTGCTGAAGAGTCAGTCTCTGCCCCAAGGT
>NW_007726333.1:74979-75755 GCF_000696425.1 Galeopterus variegatus | reverse complement strand
TCCTTTGTCAGAGGTATATTTTGCAAATATTTTCTCCCACTCTGTTGGTTGTCTTTTAACTCTGTTAATTGTTTCTTTTGCTGTGCAGAAGCTTTTTAGTTTGATATAATCCCATTTGTTTATTTTTCCTTTGGTTGCCCATGCTTCTAGGGTCATATTCATGAAGTCTGTGTCCAGTCCTACTTCCTGAAGTGTTTCTCCTATGTTTTCTTTAATAAGATTTATTGCTTTAGGGTGTATATTTAATTCTTTAATCCATTTTGAGTTGATTTTAGTATATGGTGAGAGGTATGGGTCTAGTTTCATTTTCCTGCATATTGATATCCAGTTATCCTAGCACTATTTGCTGAAGAGGCAGTCTCTTCCTCAGTGTATAGGCTTGGTGCATTTGTCAAAGATCAGATGGCTGTAGGGGTGTGGGTTGATTTCTGGATTCTCTATTCTATTCCATTGATCAGTGTGTGTGTTATTATGCCAGTACCATGCTGTTTTGGTTATTATACCTTTGTAGTATAGTTTAAAGTCAGGTAGTGTTATGCCTCCAGCTTTATTTATTTTTCCTCAGAATTGCCTTGGCTATGTGTGATGTTTTGTTATTCCATATAAATGTCTGGATAGTTTTTTTTCCATTTCTGAGAAAAATGTCATTGGAATTTTGATGAGGATTGCATTGAATTTGTATATCACTTTGGGTAGTATGGACATTTTCACAATGTTGATTCTTCCAATCCAAGAGCATGGGATATCTTTCCATCTTCTTGTGTCCTCTTTAATTT
>NW_007726333.1:70697-74969 GCF_000696425.1 Galeopterus variegatus | reverse complement strand
GAGATTTTTCACATCCTTTGTTAAATCTATTCCTAAGTATTTAATTCTTTTTGGTGGCTATTGTAAATGGGCAAGATTTCTTGATTTCTCTTCTTCCATGTTCACTCTTGGAGAATAGAAATGCTACTGATTTTTGTGTGTTGATTTTGTATCCTGCTACTTTGCTGAAATCATTTATCAACTCAAAGAGTTTTTTCATAGAGGCTTTAGGCTGTTCTATATATAGGATCATGTCACCTGCAAAGAGGGACAGTTTGATTTCGTCATTTCCAATCTGGATGCCCTTTATTTCCTTCTCTTCTCTGATTGCTCTGGCTAGTTCTTCCAAAACTATGTTGAATAGGAGTGGTGAGAGTGGGCATCCTTGTCTAGTTCCTGTTCTTAAATGAAAAGCTTTTGGACTTCCCCCATTCAAGATGATACTGGCAGTGGGTTTATCATATATGGTTTTAATTATGTTGAGATACTTTGCATTTATACTTAACTTATAGAGTCTTTATCATGAATGAGTGTTGAATTTTTTTCAAATGCTTTTTCAGCATCTATAGAGATGATCATATGGTCCTTGTGTTTGATTTTATTAATATGGTGTATCACATTTATTGATTTGCATATGTTGAACCAACCTTGCATCCCTGGGATGAATCCAACTTGATCATGGTGTAAAATTTTGCATATGTGTTGCTGTATTCTGTTAGCTATTATTTTATTGAGGATTTTTGCATCTATATTCATCAAGGATATTGGCTTGTAGTTTTCTTTTTTAGTTGTATCTTTCCCTGGTTTTGGTATCAGGGTGATGTTTGCTTCATAGAATGAGTTTGGGAGAATTGCCTCTGTTTCAATATTTTGGAATAGTTTGTAGAGAATTGGTGTTAATTTCTCTTTGAATGTTTGGTAAAATTCTGCTGTGAATCAGTCTTGTCCTGGGCTTTTCCTTGTTGGGAGCCGTGTGATAACAGCTTCAATCTCCTTTATTGTTTTTGGTCTGTTCAGATTTTCTACATCTTCTTGGCTCAGTTTTGGTAGCTTGCATGTGTTTAGAAATTTATCCATTTCCTCCAGATTTTCAAATTTGTTGGCATATAGTTGTTTATAGTAGTCTTGAAGGATTCCTTGTATTTCAGATGTATCAGTTGTAATATCACCTTTTCATTTCTAATTTTTGATATTTGGATCTTCTCTCTTCTATTTTTAGTTAGCCGTGCTAATGATTTGTTAATTTTATTTATCTTTACAAAAAACCAACTTTTTGTTTCTTTGATCTTTTGTATCATTTTGGGGGGTTTCAATTTCATTAAGTTCTGCTCTGATCTTAACGATTCCTTTCCATCTGCTGACTTTGGGTTTGGATTGTTCTTGTTTTTCTAGTTCTTTAAGGTGAAGTATTAGGTTGTTCACTTGCCATCTTTCCATTCTTCTGAAGTAAGCATTTAATATGATAAATTTCCCCCTTAGTACTGCTTTTGCAGTATCCCACAGGTTTTGGTATGATATATCATTGTTTTCATTAGTTTCAATAAAGTTTTTGATTTCCTGTTTGATTTCTTCTTGGACCCATATGTCATTAAGTAGAATGCTGTTTAATTTCCATGTGTTTGTATAGTTTCCAGAATTTCATTTGTTATTGATTTCTAATTTTAATCCATTGTGGTCTGAGAAAATACATGGGATAATTCCAATTTTTTTGAATTTGTTGAGACTTGATTTGTGTCCTAATATGTGATCTATCCTGGAGAATGATCCATGTGCTGATGAGAAGAATGAATATTCTGAGGTTGTTGGATGGAATGTTCTGTAGATATCTGCCAAGTCCAATTGGTCTAGGGTATTGTTTAGATCTTGTGTTTCTCTGCTGATTCTTTGCCTAGATGATCTGTCCAATATTAATAGTGGGATGTTCAGGTCCCCTGCTATTATGGTATTAGTGTCTATTTCCTTCTTTAGGTCTAATAGAGTTTGCTTTATAAGTCTGGCTGCTCCAACATTGGGTGCATATATATTTATGATTGTTATGTCTTCTTGATGGATCAATCCTTTTATCATTATGCAGTGGCCTTCATTATCTCTTCGTATGGTTTTTAGTTTAAAGTTTATTTTCAATGCAATCTCCTTTTTCCTCTCCTTCTGGAATACCCATGACTTGGATATTTGAGTGGTTAAGATTGTCTGATTTCTCTTTTAGATTTTCTTCAATGTTTTTAATTCATTTTTCTTTTTCTTTTTCTTTTTTTTTTCTGCCTGTGTTATTTCAAACAGCCCATCTTCAAGGTCATAAGTTCTCTCTTCTGCTTCTGCAAGCCTGCTGTTTAAACTCTCTGTTGTGTTGTTTATTTGTTTGAATGAATTCTTCAGCTCAGCAAGCTCTGCTACATTCTTTTTCAGGGCATTGATTTCCTTATACATTTCTTCTTTCAGGTCCTGTATGCTTTTCCTCATTTCATTGTGTTGTCTAGCTGAGTTTTCTTGTATCTCATTTAGTTTCCTTAGAATTATCACTCGAAATTCCATGTCAGACATTGCAAGGGCTTCTTGTTCTATAGGATCTAGAGCTTGAGAGTTATTATCCTTTGGTGGTGTACTTTCTTGATTTTTCATATTTCTGGTATCTTTCCTTTGATGTTTAGTCATTGTGGCAGGGGATTTCATGGTCCACTGGTTTGAAATTATTGTCTGGCTAGGATGTTGCTGGGGCTGCCAATTTGGTATGGCTGCCTCAGTGTCTGCTTGGTTGCCCACTATTGCCTCTGGTGCATGGTTGCCTTGGATCTTGGGTCTCTCAGGGGAAGTGCCTCTCTGGTCAGCATACACTTGGCCGGGCTTGGGATAGAGTTGGGCAGTGGTGGCAAGGCCTACCTGCTGAATTGTGCACTGGCACCTCAGGACATGAAGTCTCCGAGGATCATGGGCCTCTCTGGCTGGGCACCTCTCTGATAGGCTCGCAGTCAGCAGGGCTGGGGATGGAGTCAGGTGGCAGCAGTGAGGCCTACCTGCTGGGTTGCACACTGGCACCACAGGGCGCATAGTCTTTGAGGATCTTGGGCCTCTCCTGCTGGGCACCTCTCTGTTTGGCACGCACTCAGCAAGGCCGGGGATGGAGTTAGGTGGTGGCGGCAAGGCCTACCTGCTGGGTCGTGCCCTGGCACCACAGTGCATGTGGTGTCCAGCTTGGCACCTCTCTCATTGGCATGCCCTAGGCGGGTCTGGGGATGGAGTCGGGCAGCAGCGGCGAGGCCTACCTGCTGGGTACCGCAGGGAATGTAGTCTCTGAGGATCTTCCTGTTGTCTGAGTTTATAGTAGAAAGCAGAGTTTTGGAGGCCGCGAAGTCCAAAGTCCAGGGAGCACATCTGGTGAGGGTCATTTGGTGGCAACAGTGACCCCAGAGGTCTCAAATGGCCGAAGGTCATGGAGCAGAGACCATCACCTCCCACTTCTATCCCCTCCCACATACACACGGTGGACTTAGTTCAATACTGCCTTATATGTAAAACAAAAAAAAAAATGGCTTATTGAATTTTGAAGGGGCAAGGTTGTTTTATATACAGCCTTAAATGTTACAAGCAATACAATAACAACCAGCAGAATGATGAAAATTCTGCTAAATCAAATATTTCCTTTTAGATAGACTCTTGCCTCCCATCCTAAGCAAGAACTGCTTCACTTTAAATACTTGTAAAGAACATATAAAATTAAATATACAAGTAGTTTTAATAAAAGAAAATTAACCCCTTTTCTTTATATACACAGGCATGGCTTATTGAATAACTTTCCTGTGCCAAGCACTGTGCTTTACATGTATTAACTCATTTAATCCTTACAACACTGTATGAGGTGGGTACTCTTGCTTAATGTAATTTTACAGATAAAACTGAGGCACAGAGAGGTTAAGTAACTTTCCCCAAATCACACAACTAGTAAGTGACACAGCTTGGACTTGTATCCAGGAAGCTTGACTCTTGAGTCCTCACTTTTGACCCCTGGGCTCTATTGCTTCTCACTGTGCTTTGGTAAAACTTTGCTACTCAAAGTGTGGTCCTTGGACAAATAACCTGAATATCATTTGGGAGCTTGTAAGAAAGGTTAAATCTGAGGCCCCTCTCCAGACCTATAGAATTAGAATTTGGGGGCCGGCCCGGTGGCTCACTGGATAGTGCGCCGCTTGGGAAGTGCGGCGGCGCTCCCGCCCGGGGGTTCAGATCCCACATACAGGCCGGTTCCTGCTCACTGGCTGAGCGAGGCACGGGAGCAACACCGAGGGTTGCAATCCCGTT
>NW_007726333.1:68289-69814 GCF_000696425.1 Galeopterus variegatus | reverse complement strand
AAAGAAAAAAAAAAAAAAAAAAAAAAAAAAAAAAAAAAAAAAAAAAAAAAGAATTAGAATTTGTATTTTAACAAGATCACTGGGTAATTCATACACACGTTTAGTTTGTAATGCACTGATCTAAGACCTACTAATAAAAAAATGCTATTTTAGAAAAAAAACTAGTGTTCCGCACAAATTAAATTGCCTCCTGATTTTTCCTTCAGATTTTGAATATGTCAGGAGAGTGCCATAAGTAAGCTACTCTCTTTGTTCTTGCTCCTCACGGTCCAGTTATAAATCTAGGAATGAAAATGTATATATGTGCTCATTCATTTTCCTTAGAACAGTGGTTCTTAAATGTGACCCCTGAGTCAGCAGCATTCAGCAGCAGCACCTGGGAACTGATTAGGTATGTAAATTTGGGGGCCTCAACCAAGACCTATTGGGGGTTGGGACCCAGCAATCTGTGTTTAAAAGCCCTCTAGGTGATTCCAGCACCCGCTAAAGTTAAAAAATCACTGCCTTAGCTCTTCTGAAATGGCACAGTATTTGAATATTATTAATTATACTTCACTGGAGAGGCTTCATTGAAAGGATTGTTTCTTTGCTTTGCAAAGGAGACAGTTTTATAGAAAATGTGTGATGTGAACTTGTTTAGTTTCATTGAAAATAATTCACAGTCCTAAAAATAGGAACATAGAAGCTTCTTGCAAAAGTGACTAATTCTTTGGAAAGAGTTGGCTCTGGTGTTTGTCCTCTTGTCATCTCGGTGAACCCTTTCTCCATCCCTTTTGACATTTCATTACACTTGGTGGCTGCTTTTAACACTCCCTTCATGAAAGGCCTTCCTTTTTGCTTGACTGTCTGATGTGTTCTTTCCCTGCTCTGGCTGAGTTTGCCCTTTGACAGGCCTGTGACTTCCCCATCTCCACAGCAATCATTTCCTCTGCTGCCCTGCAGTCTCCTAGTTGTGTCCTAACAAAGATGAAATACATGCTGTGAATGCGCGATTCCGTCTATCAACTCTTCTCTCCTTGTCTGATAATGCTGTGTATCTGACGTGGAGATGAGTAGCCTTCTTGAAAATTGCCTACAAAATGCCTTTGCCCCCATAATATTTCAGCGCAGCCTGCGGATATGGCTCTCCCATCTGATTTTCAGCATCGGCTGATCTGTGCTCTAATGTTCTTAAACCAGAAGCATAGGTTTGTTGTCTCAAAGTTAAAAAAAACTAAACAAAATAAAACAACTTACACATGAAGGACGAATAGATTTTTTTTTAATTGAAACGTATTGATTATACATATTTGTAGGATACATACGAGGTTATATTTCAATACGTGTGTGATGTGTGATGATCAGATCAGGGTAATTAGCATATTCATCATTAAGAAACTTAATCATTTCTTTGTGATGAGGACATTTGATCTCTTCTAGCCAGTTGATAACAGGCAGTAAGTTATTGTTGAATATAAATGTCTAGCTCGACTGTAAACCAATAGAACTTATTTTTCTTGTCTGGCTGTTTTGTGTCCATTAACCA
>NW_007726333.1:61588-67643 GCF_000696425.1 Galeopterus variegatus | reverse complement strand
TTGATCTCTTCTAGCCAGTTGATAACAGGCAGTAAGTTATTGTTGAATATAAATGTCTAGCTCGACTGTAAACCAATAGAACTTATTTTTCTTGTCTGGCTGTTTTGTGTCCATTAACCATCCTATCCTCCCTCTTCCTTCCCCTTTCCTGCCTCTGGTAAGTATAGTTCTGCTTTCTAAGGATGAATAGCTTTGTCCTGGGACATTTCTGGAGAAATCAGAGTAGTATTTTGTTTTTTAAAAATCAGTTCCAGTGTATTTTACAACTGGTAAAAGTTTTGAAATGATTGTTACTTTGTCGGTTATTAGAGAAATCTGACTGCACTGTGACTGTACCCAGAGTTTGTAATAGATTACAGGGGTGTGTCTGTGTTTTATCTTCTGGTAAGCACATGCTTTATTCAGGCATCACCTGACAATACGATTACAGTATTGAACTTCCTTCCTGATGAAATGAGGAACAATTTCCTAGTCTAGATCTGACTTTGTGATTTCATTAGTGTCAATTGGACTGCCATTAATTTAGCTTTATAAGTAGTCATAGCCTTTGGAATAAGAAGTTACATTTTTTGTTTTGTTTTTGCTTCTTATCTTCCCTTTTTAATATTGAAAGGCCAAGTATGTTGTTGACAGAAAAAGGCTAACTTGTGAAAAGGAAAGAAATTAGTGGGAACACCATGACTAATTAAAATAAATGCTCCTCTCATTTATTAGAATTAAGGTTGCTCACTGGGTTTTTTTTGTTTCTTCTTTTTTTAGGCCATAAAATTGTAATCTGCTTATTTTTATATAAAAACACTTGGGAAAATATTAAGATTTCATCAGAAGTAGCTCATTTATTTCTTCTTGGTAGTTTTCATCAGTGCCTAAAAAACTGACTGAAAATATGTATGTGGTAAACCAGAGGATGATATGGGAAGAGAAAAACAGGGGTGTTTTTGAGTACAAACTCTGTTATTTTGCAAGTTCCCAAGTGTGTCCTTTGCATAAATCTCTCTCCACTTCCACTATGGCAGAGTCCCGGTCGTAAACATTTTTACAGGGGTGTTTTTGAGTACAAACTCTGTTATTTTGCAAGTTCCCAAGTGTGTCCTTTGCATGAATCTCTCTCCACTTCCACTATGGCAGAGTCCCGGTCGTAAACATTTTTGTTCCTCTGTATCACTATTTCTTGATTGGAAAAGTGGGGAAAGAAAAAAAAATGCATTAAAAACACTGACCAGGGAAGCTGAAGAGCAAGTAAAAAGAAAATCAAAATGGCAAAGTTTGAATCCTAAAATAAATTCCTGGCTTCCTATTTATGCTTAAATAAAGTTGTAACAGCTCAATATCTACTGTCTATTCAATCGTGTATTATTGATTTATACTGATGATTTCAAATGCCTGTGTAGTAGTACTAGGTGGAGGCAAGATACCAGGAACATTAAGGATTGAGGCAAGTTCTGTAGATTATCTCCCAACTCAGCATCTACATTGTAGAGTCTACAGTGTACCAAGCCGTATTCCAGCCAGTGGCTCCTAACAACCTGATGCCGTGTTTAATACGTTTGTATTTGAACAAACATCACATGCTCATGTCATGTGCATGTACATAGAAAGCCAAGTTGATGAAGATATTGTACAGTTAAGAAAGCACGCATTGCTACATTTGTCAGTGACTGGGGCCATTATGCCATTCAGCCAACACAGATAAATAGACCAATAGTTATCTTAAGATGATAACTCTACATATATTATCTGTATAACATAATAATGTATCTGTAGCTGGTAGAAGCACATGAGTTATGGAACCTGAGCTATACTATCTCCATTTCTCATGGGTCATTGCAACTTTAAAGCAGGTGGTATTGATTATGCCTAAGAAAATGGATTTGAAATCTTGTAATTCAGTACCCAATGTTATTGCCAGGATGTGTGGGGGTAATTGTTAGAGATCTGGAGTATCAGAATGGAATGAGCAATATCAGTGAAGTCAGGAAGGTGGAGAGTTTGTTGATATTTCATTAATTTTGGCTAAGATCTACTAAAATGCTGGCTAGATGATATAAAACTTGGCAGTAGAGCACTGTAGAGAGGTGGGTCTCTTGTTCCTATACCCAGTGGTTAGGAGTAGAGATGCCTTGCCCATGTTTTAGGAGCTTATGGCCTTGAGCTGAATAAAGAGTGTCTTTATTCTGGGGATAGTGATTAATAAAAGGAAAGTAGAAATAGGATTTTTTATTTCTAAAGTTGTAAAATAAGGTTTTGTTTGCTTCGTTAACATAGGGAATTTGGCCAGACTCCCCTTTCTTCATTTGGATAACTCTTCCTCCTTCTGGCCTCACTGGAAGCACTTTCTCCTTAGGAAACTCTTTTCCTGCCTCTAGGGCTAGGTCAGATGCTTCTGAAGAGAGGCTCCCACACCTTCCGAACTCACAGGGGAGCCGGCCACTCACTACACTTACTGATATTGCTTGCTTTATTGTTCTGTCTTTCACTTAACCATCATGAAATCCTAAAAGACAGCAAATACGTATGTTGATCGCTATCATATCCACAGTACTTGGCATTCCTTAAATACTTATTAATAATAAGAATTTCTTAGATACTTATTGTGAAACAAATATTTTATTACATTCAATCCTCACTTATGACTTCAGTACTTTTCTTTTTTCTTTATATCGATACTTCGTAATGATTCTACTCAGTGTCTTGAGATCTTTACCACTCCTTCCTACCTTTCACCAGAAAGTCAACTATGCAGCTTAGGATTTCTAGAAACATGTCAGTTATTAGGTAGTTTGTCTTTAAAATAATTTTCTCAGTATAAAGGTTATGCATTCAAAATTTACATTTTGGAAGATGTAAATTGTAAATCAGTACCATACTGATCTGAACAATTTTTGGTCATCATGGTTAAAGTCATGTGATACATGAATTGGGAATGCCCTTGAAGGACCTACAGCAAATGAGCTCTGTAGATGTCAACCTCTGGCTGGGTAATCCTCATAAAATCACATAATCTCTCTGAGCTCCACTTTTTTCTGCTGATAAAATGGAATCATAACTTGTTTTTAATCTAAGTATTGTTTCAAAAAATAGAACTATCTATGTGAAAGCTCTCTGAAAACTGTAAAATTCTGTTCAAATGGCTTAAGGATTTCAGTTTAATATCCTTACTATGTTATGCATACGTGAGTTACAGCCCCCTGATTAGACAGAATTAGCAATCTGTAAGGCATTCAGGACTCCTTCTGGGGCTTGAGATAGAGACCAGACTCAATCTAGCTTAAGCAATAATGTGACTTGATAGATCACATAGTTAGAAAGGGAGAGCAGGGGTGTGCAGGGCTGGAGGAGGAAGCTGACGAATGTGTCGACTGACCTTTTGGTTTATGTAGCTCAGCAAGTCATTGGGCAGCAGTATTGTAATCTGATTATTACTCTTGTCATGTATCCACAATTGGTCTCATTGTATGAAAATGACACTCAGTGCAAGAAAAAGAGGAGTGTATAATATATTTAAGAAAAGGTTTTTCTTACTAGCAATCATTCAGATTTTTTTTTTCCTTCTGAAGGAACCAGTGGTACTCTTAACCAGTGATACCAGTAAAATATGGATGATGCTGTTTCTTTCATCTGTGTAAATATAAGACCTATCCGTTTCCATATCGCATAAAGAAAAGGTTTTTCTTACTAGCAATCATTCAGATTTTTTTTTTCCTTCTGAAGGAACCAGTGATACCAGTAAAATATGGATGATGCTGTTTCTTTCATCTGTGTAAATATAAGACCTATCCGTTTCCATATCGCATAAAATAGCACAACCAACCTCTGCATTCATGTCAATTAAAGCTCGTTTTTCTAATCGTTGTTGAGTGATCAATTTTCTTTGCAACACTATGTGTCTTCCAGATGAGAAAAATCACAAGAAGGAAAATGACATTCTCATAATGTGTCAAAAGCAGACAATTTTGAAAATGTAAAACAGCTGAGCTCACTTGACATTTCTTGATGTCATCTGCCAGCAGAGAAGACTGTTAGAGAGCTCCCTTTCCTGGTGATTTTTTCCAGAATTCTGCCAACCTTAGAGAATTACATATAATTTACTAAAGAGGAGATAGGCCAAAAAGGGGCATTTCTATTCCAAAGTCTACTAGTGCCTAGAAGATAAATGCCAAGTAGTATTGCATGTTTCTTTTACCAGGCTTGCAATATACTTTCTTAATGGGACCTAGCAGAAGTGTTGGTTTTCCTATTTATGTGAAGACATGAAGCAGTTCATAAAATATGGCTGTTGAGTCTACTCTTTAGTTGGCAACAGAACTGAGGTGATGTAGAAGTATACAACGAAAATGGAAACTTGTAAAGCACGTCAACAGTGAGCTCTGTAGGGGAGGTACAGCAGGGGGCTAATAGACATGTTATCTTAGTGCTTCATTTTTTTCCCCTAGGAAATCAGATTAATTAAGAACACATCAAATATATGGCTTCTGGCATAAATATACCATTTGCAGAAAGAGAAGCAATATCAGAACTGACTAGGAAAAGGGAAACCCCTCCTTTGGGAGGATAAATTTTAATCATGTTTCTGTGTTAAAGTCACAGAGTTCAACTTGTAAGGAAAAGTTATTAGTGTGACTTTTTAAAGATGTTTGTGTGAATTTCCGCATATACGTAAGCATATGTTTTCAACATCTTGGTGGAGTGTTAGGGGTGCAGCCCATCCAACTGACAAAAGGGCTTACAGATGTAATACGCGTTTCCCTAATGAGAAGCAAGACCAAATCTGTTAGGCACAGATGTGTATAATGACATTTACCAAACATGTGCTGATATTTTTGAATTAGGCACACTATTCAAAATGTGCAGAGAATTGTGTCACCATAAGAGGGCTGCCAGCAAACCCATCTCAGTAGCTTGCCAGAGACTGAAGCTTATGGTTGAGGTCCAAAAGGTGGCATGTTTGGAGCCTCACTGATGTGATGTCTAGCCTCCTACATGTTGAAGAGCTCACTGAAAGTGGATTTTGTTAAAGTCCATGCACACCCAGCCTCTGTTTCCTTTTCTACAGAATCACTAACCATCTGTTTAATAATTTTTGATTCTAGAATTTTTCCGGGCTTTGACATCAGTTAAATTTTATGAAGCCTGTTTATAATAAAATTAAGGGCTATTCTGAAATGAAGATTTGGGAGACATTTATACCAAAGAGCACCAGACAGAAATATGTGTGAGTTATTCATTCAGAAAATATTGTTTGGCTCTTTACTGTGTGCTATGAACTGGGAATACAAAGAGGAACAAGACATTTCTTGTCTTCAAAGAGCTCTGTTCTGCCATAGCTAGGTTTCTTGTCCTTGCTATCTTATTAACACACTCTCAGTCATTTTTTATCCAGATTTTCCTCTTCATCTCACAGCCTGGCTAAACCTAGATTCAATTTATCAGAATGCTTCTTTATATTCTTCTGAGTTAGTGAGCCAATTCTATGATGACTTTAAAATTTGTTCCTTTTTAACTCTTTTAGAATTCAATGTCACTATCCTACAGGTTAGCACTATTTTTTTCTCTGCTTCCTGTGTCTTTATCAGATGGTAACACCATTAAAGGACATAGACGAATGAATTACATTTTAGATACCAAGTTCCATGCTTAGTGTGGAACATGTACCATAAGTTATGTCATTCATATCTGAGAACAATTTNGTTCCATGCTTAGTGTGGAACATGTACCATAAGTTATGTCATTCATATCTGAGAACAATTTCATGAGGCATACAGTGTTATCTCCATTTCCTGAAAGAGACTAATGAAAGTTAAATTAATTGGCCAAGGCCACACACTCCTGTATGGTGAAGGCGAAGTACCCACACAAGCCAAACTCCAAATATTGGTTCTCACTGTAGCATGCTCTCTCCTGCCATTATTTCTTTGGAATCCCTGAATCTAAACTTGTCATAGAGCATTGACTAAGACACCATTTCCTTTATTAAAGTCAGCAAATGACATCACGTTTTTTGTACACATCTGACCTTCTGACTTAGAGTCTGTCTCTAAACCATCATCCTTTTGGT
>NW_007726333.1:59495-61174 GCF_000696425.1 Galeopterus variegatus | reverse complement strand
TTTTTTGTACACATCTGACCTTCTGACTTAGAGTCTGTCTCTAAACCATCATCCTTTTGGTACAATGCCCTGTATAGGGGGATGTTATCTCAAAGTAACTATCATTATATAATCAGTCATGTAGTTCTGTAACTCACTCCTCTCTGCATTGATCCTTTAGCCACTGTAAAATTATAGTTCAATTGCTCTTTTGTAGTGGTCCAATTTAATTTCCCATCTGTTTCAGTAATCCTTTCTCCATCATTTTATTAGGTGATCTACTTGAACATTTCCTGGGACTGGTAACTTTTTAAGCACAAGATTTAGTCATTGCAATACTCCTTTTCTCTTTGAATATAGTCTTAATTGACAACCTTATAAATTCTTATTACTGGTCTTAGTTCTGTTCTTGACAAATGAGAAGGAATTGACTCTTAATCCATTAGGAACATTATCTGGTGGATTGGTTCAAATTTAGCCTGAGATAGAACAATTAAGGCTGTCAGCTTAAGTTGGAATAATACAATAAAGAAATAGGTGAGTGTGTAAATGAAGAGGAAAAGTAAAGAAAGTCAGCTTGTAGAAGCAAGGAGCTACTTGAGAGCAAGGTCTGCATGTTGCTTATCTTTGTATCACCAGTATTCTTGGCACATAGTAAGGTCTCAATGAATGCCTGTAGAATGTTTCTAATAAAGGCCTCCTGACTCTGGGTTTCAGGGCAGCCTTTAATACTATTATAAGCAGCCCCACTGAATTTACTTGAAGTAAAATAAACCCATCAAATATTTTAGGACAGTTACTGAGATTTCCCTCTTATCCAGGCTGAGTATTCTCAATTTCTTTATCTTTTTCACAGATCACTTCCCCTTCATAACCTAGTCACTTATTTACTCTGAAACCTTTGTTGAATACTGTGAAAATGTCACAATAGTCAGAGTGGGACATGCTACCAATATAACTATGGTATCTGAGTAACTATGAAGCAAGGTATAGTAATAAAAGCCACAAAGATGGCACAATCAGGTGGCTGTAGACATTCAGAGGTAAATTCTAGTTGAGGTTAACTGGAACATCTTTATGGATAAAGTGGTTTTTGAACACGGCATTAAGGGCTACTAGTATTGCTTTAGGGAGAGAAAAACAATTGAAGTAAAGACCTGAAGGCAGGAAAAGGGAGAGTGGATTTCGAAACCAGATATTAGAATCATTGGCTGAAATATAGGATGTGTAAGGGATCATGAGAGATGAAGCTAGAAATGTACTTTTAACTGGAAGTGTGGATTAAATGTAATTATTAATAGTTTTGCTTTATTTATGGCAGTAGGGAGCTATTGAATGTTTTGTGGGTAGGGGAACGGGCTCAGAATAGTGCTTTAGGAAGGTCAGTCACTAGGACTGATTGGAGTAGCATATCCTTTTCCTAACTGTGTTTCTTTGTAAGAAGGGTACATAGTGATTGTGTGATCTTTACTGTTTTCACAGGATGTAATTTGTAGCATTTTACTCTTCACGGCACTATTATTATCTGTAGCCTTTTGACTCCCCCTTTTCCTTTTGGTCCTAAGTTTGCATCTGAGTTACAAAGAAATCCACTTATTTCCTAGAGGATGATTTCCTTTTTCTTCCTGCTCTTTTGCCTAACATACCTGGCCTTTGTCTCATGCCCGGGTTGTTTCACATGACCTAAGTTTATTTTTTTT
>NW_007726333.1:26862-58853 GCF_000696425.1 Galeopterus variegatus | reverse complement strand
TTTTTTTTATTTATTTTCTCATTCCTATACCCATACCCACTTCTTCCATCCGCTCCAGCTAATCCTCAGTCTCCACTAGCAACCTTTTATAGAGCTGGGTTTCTACAGTTTTCCAAGTAATTTAATTTTGGTTTAACTGATATAAGACAAAATAGTATATGATGGTGAACAAGGACTGCAATGGGAAAGACTGAGATGCTTGGGGAATGCCCTCCTTCCGTAGCCCCATTCTGCATTCCCAGAGACTGTGACAAATCAGTGCCTATTTTTTGGTGTCTGTGGACTTCAGCCAACAAGGAGGGAGGCATGGCCAGAGTTCTGCACGGGCTGAATGTGGTCTGGCGCACTGGAGCTCCCACACACGTCTACCCCTGTTGCCCTCAGTGACTGCCATCAGCTGGACCCAGGACAGTTCACATAGCTTTGACTTCTAAGGATGACTTTTTCAACATCTTTGGCAGCTACTTTGAGTAAAAATTGGAGGCTGTAGAATGAAGCACATACTTCTTGAACTTTTTTACTAAAGGCCCCCTCAACATGGAGGGCAGCTCCCTGTGACTCTAGGTGAGAAAAGGAGAGTTCATGACATGGTGTAGATAGCCAGGGAGGGACAGTTGGGATAGAAGGTTGCCAGGAGGAACCTACTTGACGTTAAAGCCTGGGATAAAATTTGCAGGCCACTTCTGCTTTAATTTAAGGAAATCCTCCCTACCTCAATATTTATAGTCAAAGTTTGCTCCTGTGGTTTCTAATCATTTAAAGAAAATGAGTAAGGTGGTAAAGTGGACCAGAAAAAAATGAAGTGAGGAAAACAGATATTCCTACTCCAGTTTAAGAAGCTCATTTGAGGGTACTTCAAAAAGTTCATGGAAAAATACAATTGGAAGATAATACAAATCTTTCTATGAACTTTTTGAAGTACCCTTTTATTAGTAAAAAGAACTAGGTTTTGGAGTCAGAATGCAACTGATTCTTCTAATTATTATATGTGTGACCTGAGTAGTGACTTACCTTTCTGAGGCTCAGCTTCTGTATTTATAAAAAGAAGAAAAGAATGTCTCATAGGAATAATACATGTTAAACAGATATAAGTATAACAAATGTAAAGTTCTTGCCATGTTGTATAGGAAATGTTCAATAAAGATACCTAAAATAATGATCATTATTATTATCATTATCTGCACTAAAATATATCACCATACACTTGCTCCTTCCAGCATCATTAACATTTAAAAGTAAATTTAAATTTTAAAATCATTACATTGGTTAATTGTTTTCCAACTATTTTCAAAAGTCACCACTTGACCTTTACAAGTTCCTTTGTACAAGATATGAAGTCAAGCAGAAATTAGAGAACCAGCTATTTAATTTTTATCTGCATGGTTTCTGGGCAGCCCACACTATACCACATCATTTCAAATTTGTGAATATCATGATGACATTGACGGTGATTTTCTATTATTAGGTTTATAATGATTATTGTGATCTGCAATGTCCAGTTTTACAACATATCCTCTTCATGTAATATATATCATTAAAAAAATAACTTTTTTAGGCGAGAAAGATTAAAACATATCCTCCAAACTAACAGCAAGGCAATTTGCACAGTGGAGACACTGGTGTGCTTCAGATGCATAGTAAACAGCAAATGGCCTCTTCTAATCAGGAAGCNATGTCCAGTTTTACAACATATCCTCTTCATGTAATATATATCATTAAAAAAATAACTTTTTTAGGCGAGAAAGATTAAAACATATCCTCCAAACTAACAGCAAGGCAATTTGCACAGTGGAGACACTGGTGTGCTTCAGATGCATAGTAAACAGCAAATGGCCTCTTCTAATCAGGAAGCGTTTGTCTCAGAACATTTGACAGTTGGAATTTAGCTCTAGGCCAATGTATGCCTTAATAATATTGGGAAGCAGTTGTGGGCTTGGTGGAGCCCCTCAAGGTTTTTCCAAGCTTTTGATTCTGTCACACTAAGTATTTGAGTGATCACCAGTGATTCAAACATCAAGAAATGAGGGATAGCATAAAGCTTCTGGAATTCCTTGGGCATATATTAAAATAACTTATGGCATGAACTGGCAGTCTTTAATGTCAAAGGTGAGGTAGGAGAGTAAGCTGAGGCTACCTTTTCTTGTCCTTCCTCTTGTGCTGGGCCCTCAAAATCTCCTTGTCCATTTAGACAAGGAATGGATCAGCAAGCATTTTAAATGAGACTCTTGTACTATCAGAGAATGTTCCCTGAAAAACAGGGGCTACCTTGAGGAAAAATAAATTACTCTTTGAATCCTCATCAGAAAATTCAGCTAATGTTTTGCTTCAGGGCAAGGATACCCAGACACAACTCAAACTGAAAACTAGTTCTTTCCTAATAGAGATTATGAGGGTCTATGGTGATTTTCCAATGAAGTATACGAATAGAGAAGAATTTTATTTATTTATTTACTTTTATTATTATTATTATTATTATTTGTTTGTTTGTTTGTTTGTTTTTGTTTTTGTTTTTTGTCCTTTTTGAGACCGGCCGCACTGTGCTCAGCCAGTGAGCGCTGTGAGCACACCAGTCATCCCTATATAGGATCCAAACCTGCGGCAGGAGCGCTGCTGCACTCCCAGCACCGCACTCTCCCGAGTGCGCCACGGGCTCGGCCCATTATTATTATTTTTTAATATGGGTGAAATTCTCTAGAACAGTGCTTCTCAATTTTTATTTTATTATTTTATTTTTTTTTGGTGGCTGGCTGGAACAGGCGTCTGAGCCCTTGACCTTGGTGTTATAACACCACACTCTAACTAACTGAGCTATCCAGCCAGCCAGAAGAATTTTATTTAGACAAAATATTTGACACACAAAATTTAATTTAGAATGTATGTGACAAGCTCTTATTTTGTGCCATCCCAGTGAACAAGAGAAATATGTAGTAAATAAATGATTATATATCATGCATATTGTTATTCTAGAGTAGAACTGACCAATAAAAATATAATGTAAGCAATATATGCAATTTTATATTTTTAAGTAATTACATTAAAAAGTAAAAGGAAACAGGTAAAGTTAATTTTAATAGTATATTTTTATTTAACCCAGTGTACCAAAAATATCACGTTTTAACATAAAATTATTCATAAGGTATTTTACATACCTTTTCCATAGTGTCTTCTAAGTCTTTGTGTCTGTAATTTACACATACAGCACATCTCAGTCCACACCAGCCTCATTTCAAGTGCTCAGTAGCCATGTATGGCTAATGGCTATCATCTTGGACAGTGAAGATTTAAAAGTATCAAGGGTTAGTAGAATATAAACAAGGTTGCAAAAAGTGTTGCCAGGAAGAGTTGGGAAAGTTAAAAAAAAAAAATCGAAAGATCGAAAGGTATGGTCAATTGTATGTGTCAACTACACCAGGCTAAGGGATATCCACATAGCTCGTAAAACATTTATTTCTGGCTGTGTCTGTGGGGTGTTTCTGGAAAAGATTAATATTTGAATCAGTAGACTGAGTAAGGAAAATCCACCCTTACCTACAGGGGCATCATCCAATCTGTTGAGTCCTGTATAGAACAAAAAGGCAGACGAAAGTCAAATTCTCTCTCTATTCTTGGCCTTCATAATAGTGAGTCAATTCCCATAATAAGTCCCCTCTTATATATCCATATGTGTGTGTATGTGTGTGTGTGTGTGTGTGTGTGTGTGTGTGTGTGTGTGTGTGTGTATCCTGTTGGTTCTGTTTCTCTGGATAACCCCAATACAGATATGTATGAGCTGGTCCTTGCAAGAATGTGTGGGAGTTTAGAAGGTAAGTGGGTAGAAAGTTATTCTAGGTTGGGAGACCATTGTAGGCAAAGGCATGGGGTAAAAACAAGCTTTAATTGGCGGGGTAGGGGCAGGCTTGAAGCTGGAGAGGAGGCTGGGGAAGACCTGGGAAATGCCACGAGTGCCTGCTTATGAAGTTTAAACTCGGCCTTGGATACACTGGATATCTGAGTATTTCTTTTTTAAATACTGGTACGAGGCTTATGGAAAATAAAAATAAAACAAAACATGAAACACATTTTCTTTAGTTATCTAAACACGTGAATCTATCTGATCAACTTTTTGTTTATTTGCTCATTTGTTTATTGTGGTAAAATTTCATTACATAAAATTTATTATTTTAACCATTTTAAGTGTACGATTCAATGGCATTAAGTACACTTGTGTTGTTGTGCAACCATCATCACTATCCATCAGCAACACTTTTCATCGTCCCAACCTGAAACTCTATACTCATTAAAAAATAACTTCCCCCTCCCCCTTCTTCCAAGCCCCTAGTAACTACTAATCTACTTTTTATCTTTGTGAATTTGATTCTTGGTACCTCATATCAGTGAAATCAGACAATATTTGTCCTTTCGTGTATGGTTTATTTCACTTAGCATGTTTTTCATGTTCATCCATGTCATAGCATGTTTCAGAATTTCGTCCCTTTTTATGACTGAATAATGTTCCATTGTATGTATATACCACATTTATTTATATCCATTCATCCCTCAAAGGACATTTAGGTTGTTTTAACCTTTCAACTATTATAAATAATGCTGCTGTGAATATTGGTGTACAAATAGCTGTTCTTGTCCCTGCTTTCAGTTCTTTTGGATATATACCTAGAAGTAAAATTGCTGGATAATTTGATAGTTCTATGTTAATTTTTTTGAGCAACCACTGTACCATTTTCCACAGTGACTGCACCATTTTACTTTCTCAATTGCAATACGCAAGGTTCCAATTTCTCCACATCCTCACGAGCGCTTGTTATTTTCTGTATTTTTAGTAATGGCCATCCTAATGGCTATGAAGTAGTGTCTCATTGTGGTTTTGATTTGCATTTCCCCAGTGTTTAGTGGTGTTGAGCATCTTTTCATGTTCTTAATGGCCATTTATATATTTTTGATCAACCTTTATAAAAAGAAAAATTGTCTTCCAAAAATAAATTTGCTTGGCTGATACTTGATAATTTTTCTGAAGCTTCATCTTGGCCTCCTTAACATGCCCAATGCTATCTGAGTGTTAAGGTGTTTATCCTAGGACCCACAGCAATCTGGCATATTTATTTCTAGAGTGCAAATATCTGTTGGACCGAGTGATTCCAGAATGTTATTTAGATAGTGAGAACTTTTTACTGTAGCAAGGATAATTTTAAAAGCAAGAGAGAATAATTTGAAGATACAGTTTCATATTTGTAATGTAGAGGTAGAAGAGAATTACAAGCTCATTTTGTTCATTACAAGACACTTAGGTTAGTTTATAATGTACGTGGTTATAAGCCTTAAAAAAAAGCAGTTATTTGCAAAAACACTGCCACCTGTACTTTTGAATAATATAAATGCAGCATTCATTATTCTACTGTTTTATTTCCATTCATATGTCTAGGCTAGAAAGTTGGGTGTCAGTGTTAGATTTCTTCTCCTTGAAATACCCTGTCTGTTTAAAATCCTTAATACCTTTCAAATTCATTTACATCTCTAGCTTCATTTCTATCACCAGTGTCCATCACCTGAATAATTACAAGAGCTGCTAACTGATCTCTCTCTCACTCTCTTTCTCTATCTCTACCTCCATCTCCATGTCCATCTCCATCTCTATCTCTACCTCTCTTCCTCTCCCCTGAGTCCTGTCCTCCTGCAGTGCACCATTGTGCTACTGTTAGCACAGTCTTTTTGAAGTGAATCACCTACTTTAAATTTTCCAATGCCCCCCCTGCTCTGAACTCACGATCAAGTCTGAGCTCCGCAGCAAGGCATATAAGAACCTCTGCCATTTAACCATTTGTACTTCCCTTCTCACTCAGTTTCACCTCCGACTACCTCTCCCAGCATCTCAGCCCACTGCACCTCCAAGAGTATCCTCCAAGTGTCACTTTTTCTTCTTCACACATGCAGACTGGACCCCTTTTTCTGAAAAGTGCTTGTGATGGTGATGGTGGTGGTAGTATAACATCAAAGATATCTAGCAAACTCCGTTGGCATCCTTAGCTCTGGAACAAGGTCTGGGAAGCCCCTGCTGAGCTCAGTGTTAACCCTCTAGTTCCTGAACAGTGGGGATCCTAGAGGGTCCTGGGGGAAGGGCAAGGAAACAGGGAACTCAGGGAAGTGGCTGTTTACTAAATGATATAAAAGTATTTTGATGTTTTAACAACGGGCATGCCCCTATGGATACAGACCAGCTAAGTATCTGGCCTGACCTTACCACTCCCACTACCTCCTTCTCTGACCTAATCCTCCCTTCAGGACTTGTTTAGAGCAGAGGCACTTAATCTTGTGGGTGCCATGGGCCTACCTATTAATCTGGTAAAGCACATGGACCCCTCTAAACATGTTTTTAAAAGCATAAAATAAAATACATAGGATAACAAAATAAACCATTCATTGAAATACAGTGATAAAATAATTAATACTGAATTGTGATAAAATAAACTATGAAAAATAAGATCTAGAAGCAGGTCTAGTAACTCCTGTAATGTCAAAGTAGTGAGGAGTGGAAATTACATTTAAGATATCTACAGCGAATGTAGGATGATGTAAAAATAGCCCTGGTTTCTATTGGTGACAAACCACTACTACTGTGGTTTGTTGCTTACATTTATACTTGAAAGAAATGCTAAATTTTAGTTACAGGGTAGTAAAAATAAAGGTGTCGTTTTCTCCCCTCACATTCGAGTCCCTTGAGTTCTATCCACGGACTCCCTGGGGCATAGTCAGTTCAGCCTGCTATAACAAATATCACAGACTGAGTGGTTTAAAAAAAACAAACATTTATTTCTCACAGTTTTGGAGGCTGGAAATCTGACTTCAGGGTACCAGCATGGTTGGTTTCTTGGTGATGGCCCACTTCCTGGTTAGGTCCGCACATGGCCTTTCCGTGGTGTGAGCATGCAGAAAGATCAGACTCATGTATCTTCTTCTTATAAGGACATTAATCCCATCAGTGGGCTCCACCTTCAGGAACTCCTGTAAACTTAATCACCTCCCACAGGCCTCACCTCCTAATGTCATTGCATTGGGAGTTAGGGTTTCAACATATGAATCTGAGGGGAACAAAAACATTTAGTCTGTAACACCATGGGAAGGACCCTGGCTTATGGCTTAGACGATTCTCTTCTGCAAGGCCTTCAATCAGCCCTTCTCAGCTCCTTTCCCGTGTATGCACAGCCCCAGAAACTTAATCACATTGCAGCATTTATCTCGTGATTTGTTTTTGTCTTATACTAGGAATCAGCAAGTGTTTTTTGTAAAGAGCCAGATAGTAAATATTTTAGGCTTTGCAGTCTGTATGGTCTCTGTTGCAGTTACTCAGTTCAGCCAGAGACAACGTGTAAATGAATGGGATGGCTGTGTTCCAATAAGACTTTTATGGACACTGAAATTTACTTATGGACACTGAAATTTGTTTCATATAATTTTCATGTATCATTAAATATGCTTTATTTAAAAATATAAAACCCAGTCTTAGGTAGGAGACTGTACAAAACAGACCATGGGCCAGATTTGGCATGGACAATAGTTTGTCAACCTTTGTTCTAGATCCCAAGTTTCTTGAGGGCAGGAACTGTGAGTTTGTTTTCTATAAAATAAATATGTGTTGAATAAATATTAGAGTGTATAAGTGCTTTATACTCACATATGCTTTTTCAGTATTCTCACAAAATTTGAATTGAACAGCAGCTGAATTCTCCATTAGGAAAATTTAAGCCAAATCCAGATCTGTGGTCTCATCTGACATAATTTTGTGGCTCCTTCCTCTGTAATCATGGTGTCCTCTAAATGAAAGCCAACTGTTTCCTGTGTCGAAGGTATTCTCTGTGCATATGCTCTTAGAGATCTCAAAGTATGCTTTTCACTTAGTGGAAAGTGACCTTAACCCATGAAAATGATGTTTCAGCAAAGAATTTAGTTACATACTTAAAAAGGAAAATCCCTTCCCAATACTATCTCTGTTTTATGTCCTTCAGACTTAAGTGTTCAACAATAGTAATCATCATGAAAATCACAGTTTTATTTGTGAACTGCTTATTCCCTACAGAGGTTAATACACCACTAAGCTCAAAGGTAAATAGTCTTTTTTTTTTTTTAATGGTCTCTTTAAGCTGTGGAAGCAACAGACTTACACCCCAGCAGGCTGTTTAAGAAGCAAGATATTAGCCACAACTCTAATATACCCATGTTTTTGATAACAAGTCGAAGTGATTATTAGTTATGCTTGCCTGCCCGTTAAATGCTGACTTGACTAATATGTATATTGCTTGAATATAAAAAAAGTTTTAACATCTTGCCCAAGGTCATGGGAAAATTTGCAATCTCATCAGCCATATTCATTATCATACAAAATATCTGAAACACAGTTTTTCTTAGAGACTTCAACAGCCCTTGTAAATAAAAACCAAAAAATAAAATTATTGAATTCTGTGAACTTATTTTTATAAGTCATTATCAACACATGGATAATAAAATCTGATAAATTCATTTTAGATATTTTAATGTGACATTGGAGACCACTGAGGCTTCCATTCTTTTGGGGGCTTTTTTTGCAGGTGAACTTCATGTATATAAATTTCATTAATCAACAAACATACCTAATGCTTACCAAATGAAATGGTAATTTCTCCTGCAAGGGGAGATTATAAGAGATGAGAGGGAGACTTTTCTCTGTGGGAAAATACAAACCAATCTGAGGAAACATGATAGAGACATAGGAGAGATAAATAATGGTATTGGTAACATGTGCTAAGCACCAGCGAGGGATACAGATAGAAAAGGCGTTAGCAATTCACAGGATAGAGAGGTTGTTTATCTAAGGAGGGACACCAGGGATGATGCCTTGGGCTGTAGGTGGGAATCCAGATTTAAGATGCTGCAGATAGTTTGGTCACAATACACACACGCACACACATGCATACGTGCACATATGCACACACATGCACACGCACCCACAGAACTGCCAAACTTTTGCTCTTATTCCACTCACTGCCACGTCTATTAAGACCCACCTTACCTGACTCCTGAATTACTGTGACCTCTGCTTGAAGCTCATCATATCTTGTTTGAAACTGTGCACACAACACACTACAGAACAATTTCTCTCACATAGAGCTTTCATCCTATTACAACTCTGTCCGGCAGTTTTTACATCCATTGTTCCTTGGCAGCAGCAGTGTTGATCTGAATTCTGTTTGATTCAGGTGTCCCCTAATTTAATGTATGCTCCTCTTAGATTGGTGTTTCTCAGCTATCACTGGTCATCTCTCTCAGTTTGAGAGCCTTTATATGCTGCTGCTGGGAGTATGATCTTAAGTGATTCTGCAGGGAAAAAGCCTGAAAGTATATGGATGCTTTACTTCACTTAGGCATCCCACTCCTAAGCATTCCTTTAAAGTACATTTCAAAATGTATATGTAATAGTTACAAGTGTTTTATTTCCACGATTTTTTTAAGTTAGAAGTGTTTTATTGCCACTATTTTTAAGTTACAAGTGTTTTATTTCCACTATTTTTTAAAATAATAAAATGGGTTGGTGCCTCCTAATTTGTCCTTTGATGGGAGGCAAATCTATACTGTGGAATAGGAACCATTAAAAATAATGATGAATACAGAAATATTTTATTTTATTTTTTTGCTCATAAGCTTTTAAATGTGTATTGATGTTCCCATGGTGTATCCTTTTAAATGTTGGTTCTTTGCTTTGTTTTTGTTTGGCCTTTTTAGGATCTCCAGTAGTTTTTGTTGTTCATCCAATTAATCCTAGTTACATAAGTCTGCCCTCCAGCACCCTGCATCAACTCACTCCCAGACGACACAGCAACCCTTCAGCAGTCTCAGTCATTTCAGTCTCTTTTATCCCTGACTGTTCTCCCAAGCTCATTCCCAGCACTGTTTTTGTTTATGTGCTTTCCCCACTCAGTTATCCTTTGTCCTCCTCTCTTCCAGCTCAACTCCTACCCTTTTTTAAGGTCCCACTTGCAGTTCCACCTCCAAGGAATATTTTTCTCATTTTCTGTCCTTTGTGGCTGCATCATCCAGTCTTATGGATCGTCTCACCTAAACAGGTGTTCTGGAATATGGCTGGAGAATGCCTGCCATCACTTTGGTTTTGATGAAGTGTCATTTTTAAAGGATATTGGGAATGGATACCTGCACACACCAGTTCTCACTGCTTCGTTCTTTTTCTACTTAATTGAGTATGTTTGTTCTCCAAAAAGAGCTGGCCAAGGAAGGAAGTCATATTTTGTTCTTTTAGCCTCAAACAGTTTTGTAAGAAAAATTTGGGTAAAATTCAAAAATAGGGTTTATTCTGGAGTACAACATCCTCTTTATCTTCTCACCTGTTACTTCGTGTCTTTCCTCTAGTCTGTCCCCTCAAGGCACACACATGGCCTAATTAGTCTAGTAACATTTTCTGTCCTCCTCACCTCCAGTCCATTGCCTTCACAGGGCTTAGTCTGAGAACTGTGAAGAAGAGGTTATGCTTGTGTTTAGCTCATTAAACTATATCCTGGTCCCATTCAACATCTTGCTCAACCCCCCACACATCCTCTTTCTACCCCATACCACATAGGTGTGATATATGAACTGGTTTCTTTTAGTTCATGTGCTAACAAGGTATTTTCTATTATGAAATTTTGAAGACACATATGAGTATGTATAAAAGTAAAGAGAATGATAAAATAAACCTCTCATATACCCATCACAGATTTAATTACCAAGATTTTTAATGTGCTCATCTTTTAAAATCTAAGTTCATCTTGGTATATTGTTCTGTTACACACTATCCTATCTGTCTTTTTCTAAAACGTGTCTGTTCCTCGTGCTTGATGGATCAAATGATGAAGTTTGATAATATTCAGCTTTGACACTTAATTATGCATTGTCAAAGACAGTGCTGTGTAAGAGCAGAAATTAAAATTCAACAAATATATTAAATAAGACTTTCATGTGGTACCTTTGGGCACAGGTTACAAATTGTAGGATAAACTTTGTGTAGAAATGGTTGTGTAATTATTATTTTTATTATATTAAATTCCCCTCAAAACTGTAAATTAAATTTTTACCTCTACTTTTTATTAAAATATGGTCATATGAGTCATTAACACCTTTCTGGGTGACTACCACAGAGTGTTATTGTTTGTGAACATCTTTTTCTCTCAATGTTATTTTCTTCATATATGGTCTTTGATTACTAAATCCTTTTAATGTGTGCTTAGGCACTCTCATCTCCTAAGGGACATAAAAGTAACAGGAAAATTCTTAGTAGACAATAATCTTAATATGAAAAATTATGAGCTACATTTTGTCTGTAAGCATACATGACTTTTTAATGAAATAGCACATTATGATAACACCTTTAAAGGTGTGCAAAAGTTTACTCATTTTATGAATAAGTCATCTCTTTTGCAGGACGTTGTTCACAGTTGAAATTCTCTAATTTTTCCCTGTTTGTTTTCTTTTTCTTCTGATCTAGCTCTTGTAAATGTGAAACTCTGGGCCATCGATCGACAATGTTTTCAAACAATAATGATGCGGACAGGCCTCATCAAACATACCGAGTATATGGAATTTTTGAAAAGGTAGGATGCTTTCTTTTCTTCTTTTGAGAGCATTTATTGTCTTTTCAGCCCTATTATGTGAATCACAACACAGTGAAGACTTTTTGACCTTATCTCAGTCTGAATAGCCTATGAATTTGTAGAAATGCAAGATTTTGGATGGGCTGCTTTGTATATCCGGGGCCAATTTTCATGATACACAGTTAAGTTACAACTTTAGAGTTTCATCACATGTATTTAGCCATTTGGTAATTTCTCAGAGAGTAGTGCAGCTCAGAGACACGCATGAGAACTTGCTTAAACAAAAATGGATATTGATTTCATCTCTAACAATTTATCAGTTAGTATATTTATGGCACCTCTTCTAAACAGATTCACACCATACAACTGAGTCATCTCTTGTGTGAATTTCCATATAAAAGGTCAGATGACTAAGATTGAAAAGTTCCAAGGAAAATCTTATTATCCTTTAATCCTGAGTTTAATTTCTCGAATTAAATTCATTTTATGCTGCAGTGCTGAAATATCAAAAGCTTTTCTTTCCTTGATATTATATATTATCATAATAACTCAATATAGGATGGAAATTGGAATAAAAAGCCTGGTTTTCATTTCTTAGGAATACATGATATTCACTGAAATGAATTTCTTTGTCTCTAAGCTTATCTTACTGTAAAGAAAATATATTATTTTATTATTGAAAAGAATAGTGGCAATTCTGATGACTTAGAAAAGTAATTATTTTGTATCATTTTTCTTTTGAAAACAGAGCCATTATTAAATAGTGATGTACAGATTATGTGAGCTTAAGGGAGAGTATCACTAATTCAGATTTCATTTTTGAGAGCTAGAATATTAAACTTTTTTGTTGCTGTTTTCTACTTTTATTTTTTGGTGAAGAAATGGTAAAAAAAAGTAGCTAAAAAGTCAAATTCACATTTTGTTTAAGTGATATATCTCCATATATATCTATTGAATTTTCTTAAGATGCAATTTTAATATTCCTTTCTTGGGTATTTCTTGTGCTTAATTTGTTTTGTTTCTGTTTCATCTTTTATACATTTTTCATTTCCAAGTAAAATTTTTCCTTTATATTCCTGCTAGAGGGACAATACAATTCTAATTTTATGTCAAGTAATAATATACTAAAATATTACTCCATTTTCAGGGTGTTGATTTTTTTTTCTCAATTTAAGTGGATGCAACATTTAGGTGAGATGGAAATGTAAATTTCGGTTTGAAGTTTAGTACAGTTTGCAAGGAAATTAAATTATTCAGGTGCTGTGTGTGTGTGTGATATAATTATATATGTATTGATATATACACATATGCATATATCTTGACGTGTGTGTGTATGGTGAGAAACAGAGACAGAGAGAACATTCTTTTAATGACTTCAAGTGCAAGTGTTATTGATTTCTTCAGATGCAGCCCTGATAAAGAGCCCAATTCGTGGAGCCCTTTATTTGTCTCACATACCTAAGCATTGGCCACTTATGATGTTGATGAAGATGTCTCACTCTCTGTGTATATGTGTGTGTGTGTGTGTGTGTGTGTGTGTGTGTTTTGGTCAATTCTGGATATACTTTTTTTTGGTGTAATTCTTAGAGCTGTCTTGGTTTGTATTATCTATTCAAACAATTCAAACCTTTATAAAAATTGGCTCTCCAGAGTGAATATTTTTGGCTGGTCAGCTTACAGCAAGAAGAGCTTAACTGGTTGAATAAAAAAGAGGTGAATGCTGACTTTGATGTCACTTTCCATCTGGTCCCTCTGTAAACATCAAGTTCACATTGTTTGTGCATGTAGGACTGGGCTGGGGGTCCAGAGAGATGACAGGATGACTGTCATTGCCTGAGGCCAGTTTTAATCTTCCTACGTTACACCTGACCAGCTGTTCTTTCTCTGCAACCTTTCAATGGCTCACAGTTCCTGTTGAATTATTTACAACCTCATTAGCTGGACATTCAAGGCCCTCCTACAGCCAGACCCAGCCAGCCCTTTCAGCCTGGTTTCTTCCCACTCCATGCAAACCAAATGATTCCCCATGACCATGCATTCCCACAGCACACTGCCTCTCTGCCTTTTCTCCCCATCACCTGTGTTCAAATCCTTCTCTTCTTTTTGGATCCAACTAAAAGCTGCCTCTCCCATGGATACTGACCTCATTCCACCAAGAAATAATTTCTCCCTGCTCTGGAGCTTCATCCCTACCATGTTTCATCGTCTACTTTATTTATATAATTTAATTATGAAGCTTATTTCTACTTCTAAACTATAAGCTCTTCAAGGTCAGGGTTATTTCTTAAGTATCTTGATATTCTTTGGCACAAAAATTACTGCTTTGTAGAGAGGCAGTTTATAGGACAATAAGTACAGGACCAGCATATATTTCTCAGGGCCCATTGCAAAATGAAAATGAAGGGCCCTCTTCTCAAAAATAGTTAAAGATTTTAAGATGTTTACAGCACAGCATCAAACCAAGCATAGGGACCTTCTAAGTCACAGACGCTATGCTGCAGCACAAGCCACACACCTATGAAGCTGAAAGGGTGAATAATATTCATTCCTCCTTCACACTCCCAGGTTGACTATACTTGGTACCATTTATTTTGCAAGGCTGTTAAAAAAGGGCATAATATCCCCAAGAGAAATAATGATAGATACTGTCAAAAACTCGAGACCAAAATTATTTACATTTTTCTATTATAACTTTGGAATCATTTTTTTTAAAATCTCTCTTTGTTGATTTTAAAAAAAATGCTTATCATTCTTTTACATAATGGAAAAATTTAAAGTTTTACATTTAAGTCAGTCCACTTTTTCCCTTAGGGCTTCATGTGCAGAAAGGCTTGCCTACCTTAACATAAAAAATCTCTCTTTGTTGATTTAAAAAAAAATGCTTATCATTCTTTTACATAATGGAAAAATTTAAAGTTTTACAGTTAAGTCAGTCCACTTTTTCCCTTAGGGCTTCATGTGCAGAAAGGCTTGCCTACCTTAACATTATGAAAATGTAGACTTAGTGCTTTAAGTTCTCTACAGTAATCTGTGAAAGGGGGATGTTTTTCTTTATGTGTTACCAAATAGTACTTTTATCTGAATTTTCCTACTTCACATAGCATATACTTTATATTTTTTGATGGAGTTAAGGGGTAAAGTAATTGTGACACTATCAGAAAAATAAAAACTCGAGCAAATGATAATGCAGATCATCAGAATTCTTCTCAGTAGGGATGCCTATTGTGCATCGGAATGTTTTCCTAATTGAGGAATTTCAGAGGCAGCAACAGGCTAAAAAGGGAGGGATTGTGTATCACGGCTCATCTCCCATGCCACCGTTCCTCCTCATTTTCCTCAATAAGCACATAAGTTTGGAAGGCGAGAAAAGGGGACGTGCTAGGCATATATAAATGTGCTGCTAATATGCAAGGATTTTTCTTTATTGTCCAAGTTGGGTTTTATTTTTATTCCAGTGTATTTACCCATGTTGTAGCTACCAGTCATGTGGTTTGGCCTCCTCTTTGCTATTAGATGCCACATCAAAGTGATTCTGGCTCTTCAATCCTATTTAGTCATTTCTCTTTTGTGCCTGTATTTCATATTCCCTGATATAAACACAGATGTTCCTATGCAAGCGTAGCAAAAATACATTCAGGGGGCCGTGTTACTAACTGTGGCATGATTGCTATAGGTCCAGCAATGATTTTGCCCGTTGCCAACATTTTCCATTATTTTTGGGCTACTAAAAAATGTTGTTGTTTTTGAGATGGATTCTGAAACATGAGCCAAATAACTGCCAGAGTTAATTTGTGTTGCTTTTCTCTGAGCATACTCTCTGTCGCTGCTGTTGGCACTGGCATTATACCCAAAGGAGCATTATTAGCATGTAGCTGCATGACCGCTGGGATGTCCTTGTAGGAACTGAGTTTTCTGTTGGCCCCAAACTACGATAATGATGATGACAATGGTGACAGTGAGCCCAGATTCTTTTACTTGCTCTTACTGACAACCCAGAGACATAGCAGGAACTTTTTAGAACTTATTCTACTCAGTGGATCCTGTTACTCTCAGGCAACCTTTTCTTAATTCAGTAGGGAATTGTTTGGTAAAGTAGATATGCTCATGTCATCTCCCCACTGCATAAAACCTTCCACTGACTTCCTGTCACTCCCAGGAGAAAGCCCTGCCTGCCCTGGCCACTGCCGACCTCTCCAGACCCCTCTCACTCTCCATCTCTCCCTTCCTCCTTCTCTCATCCTCTCTTTACCCTGATCACATGGTATATTTCATTTTATTACATGTTCTATTCTCCCTCCCAGTGGAGATTGTCCCAAGAAACTTCTGTCCCTTTGGATGAATATATTCCCCAGACTGATCAGTAGTGTGTCCAGTGAGAGTGAGTGGGAGAAACAACACTGTCATTCCTCTGTTCTCACAGCACAACCAGCAACACAGAAGACTGACTTCTGTGACCAAATGTGTAGGGATTTCTCCCCACATGCAAGCAAGCCAGCAATTTTCCAGTGGACACCAACTGGGTGTCCTCCAATTCAATTCCAACACTATCTACATGGAAATAGTGTTAGATTGCAGGGTGAGAGCTCAGTCCCTAAGATTGCCCCCAACTTCAGATGCCAGCCAGCAGGTCTTCTAGAACTTCTAACCAACCAGCTATAAATCAGGGTCCCCACAACTCCTTCCTTGGTTTCAATTAGTTTGCTTGAGCAGTTCACAGAACTCAGGGAAACACGTACTTACATTTACTTGTTTATTATAAAGAATATTGCAAATGATACAGATGAGATGCATAGGGAGAGGTATGAGGGAAAGGGTGCAGAGATTCTAAACCCTCCCTGGGGTACCACCCTCCAGGTATTTCCACATGTTCAGCTGTCTGGCAGCTCCCAGAACTCAGGCCTCTTGGGTTTTTATGGAGGCTTCATTACATAGGAATGATTGATTAAATCATTGGCTACTGATGATCAACTTTATCTTCAGCCCCTCATCCATCCCCAGAGGTTGAAGAGTGGGACTGAAAGTCCCACATTGGTCTTTCCTGTGACCAGTCCCCATCCTGAAGTTACCTAGAGGCTGCCAGCCATCAATTAGCATACAAAAATACTCTAATCACTTTGGAAATTCTAAGCATTTCTAAAGTTGTATGTCAGGAGACGGAGATGAAGATCAGATATATATTTTTACAATATAACATCCACTATGGCAGGAAATAGAACCTGGTATCTCTCAAAACAATTATAAATTTCTGATATCCCTTTCCTGAGTAGAAAGGGACATTAATAATATTAGCCGCGAAGTTTTACATTATATTTCTTATATTTTATTTTAAAATTTATTTGTTCATGTTTGTGGGACACCTCACATTACATTTTTAATAAATAGGTTTTTAAAGCTTGGGGACTTTGAAGATTGTCGATGACTATTGGTTCCCAGCCGACTGTCCAACCATTACGGAACTTGGAGGTATTTTTCAAATTCAAAACTCCCAGTCTTGTGGTTTGGCCTTTGTTAGGCCAAAGGTTAGATCTTGTCTGGGAAGCCCTTATTGCTGAAACGTAATTTATAACCAAATCCTAAAGCTAATGGTCCCTTGTGAGGGCCTCAGCAGCATCCATATGCAAGGGGTCAAGAGGATGAGAGGGCCTTTGGTAAATCAGAAAGCTGTTATGGTGATTCCTCTTTCTTCCATAGTTTCATTGTAAAAAGCCCTGCTAGATTTTGGTGCTGTATAAACGTTCTTTGTTCCTTATCTTCATCACTAGCGTGTGGGCCCCAAATTCAGTTTGTTCTTCTCCCTTATTCTCTAAAATAATAAAACTTGTATATGTATCCAACATATAACTAAATAAATATGCTACTTCCATAGGCATATTAAAAATGATTATCCCTGAAAAAAAAATGACCTTATGATTAAAACTTGATACTATCATTTGATACGGAATGGTCTTGACTATAAGGATCATTAGGTTGACTCTCCTGACTTTTGCCTATAGTCCATACCTAAACCAAACCTTCCTGAAACTTCTCTTTAATTGCTTTACATTTTTCTCATCTGGTCATTTTAGCCACATCCACCACTGGCAGAGCCTACTGTAATGGTGCATCTTCAAGTCTATGGTCTGACTGATCAACAAGGGTTAAATGATTTTAGATTTAGAAAAATCTAAGACACTAGCCACATCCACCACTGGCAGAGCCTACTGTAATGGTGCATCTTCATGTCTATGGTCTGACTGATCAACAAGGGTTAAATGATTTTAGATTTAGAAAAATCTAAGACACGTAGTTTAATCAGCATATTTTATAGCTAAAGATTCTGCATCTCAGAGAAGCCAAAACTAGCTTACACTTGATAAGAAACAGAGCCTAGACTAGAACTTAGGTTTCTGAATTCCCAGTCTGGGTATTACACCATACCTGGACTTTAAGATCACAGTTTGTCATCTAATGGAAGCTCCCTAATATAGTAACCTTAAAGTGAGGGTGGGTTAGTAATAGTTCTTTTCCTCTCCACAAAGGCAACTTTCGGTACTTATATTATTAATTTGCTATTATGTAGATTTTTATTTTACTATACTCTATCTATGTATCTTTAGTTTCAAACTCTTAGAAATAAAATTTCCAACCCCCTTCTAAGTTTTTCCTTCTCTGATCCAATTTGAAAACCCAAGAATCTCATTTTCTTATAACTGAATCTAACAGGCCACTTTGTTCCTGATATTTTTATTTTATTTAATGTCATATTTGTAAAAGTATAGTTAGGGAGAGATTTAGAGTTCACTGAGTAGGATATAAAGTTGTAAGGGATATGAGAGGTTATTCATTTTACTAATGAGAGAACTAAGAACTAGATTGGTTATGGGATTGCCCAGCATCACCCAGAAAATTGCTAGTGTAGTGATCCAACTCCCTGCTCCCAGGCAAGTCTGAAATTTAGCCGTCCTATAATATCAACTGTCTTTTGTTCAAAATCGGGGTAAAGTTTTCCACGATCTTGACTAAACATATGGTCTAGTGTTTCTTAATTCCTATAGGACATTCTTTAAGAACATCTTTCTGAAGTTGTCATATTCTCCATGGAAAGAGACTAACTGCACACAGCTCCCTTTGTAATGTCACTTTTGAATGATAGATGTGGGGTGGGACCTAAAATTTACATTTTTAACAAGTTCTCAGCAGATTCTCATGTTGTTGGTCTGGGAATTACTCTTGGAGAATCACTAATCTAGGACCTAAGATGAAAGTAGAAAATATATTTCAAAAATTTTAACTAGTTGTATGACTTATTGGTATGAATAGTTGTTTTAAATCCTGGCTTCATCATTTGTGACTATGCAGTCTTAGGCAAGTTTCTCTAAATGTATGCTCAGTTTCTTGAAATAAAAAAATGAGAAACACTCATACTTAATAATTAGGACTAAACAAAACCATAGATAATACTAGTAAATATTTATTGAGTGTGTGCTGAGCAGTGTTCAAAACACTTTAGATGTGCTAACTCATTTAATCCTCAACAAAAGTCTATAAAGTAAGTGCTAATAACATCACTTCTATTTTACAGATAAGGTTACCGAAGTCAAAGAGTTAAATAATGTTACACAGCTAGTTAGGGGTGGAGCCAGTGGCTCTTAAACTTCACCCTATTCTGCCTCAATAAATGCTGGGTTCTCAAATATTAGTCCCCATGCATTGCTGCCCTTCTCATCAAATTGGCATTTACTCTGCCTGGAGATTTGGGCTGTAGGTTGACTTTGTTCTGAGTATACCTGGGTTTTCCCCATTCACCATATTTTTCTCTGGCAATGCCATTCACACAAACCTCAGTAGTATTTTTGTTCCTTTCACACACACCCCTCCCCCCTGCAATATGTGCTTAGAAATAAATGCTTACTAACAGCTTAAGGACTATCACTTTAGATAATTTTGGATAAGTGATAATGTCTTAGATTTACATAGGCTCAGTGGGAGGGCTTTCAGTTGTTTGGAAATTGACCACCTGTATGTAAGTAGGCACCATTATTTCTAAAATGGATATTAAATGACTAACAGCTCAGGGTCAGTGTTTGCTGCAGATGTTCAGGCATTGTGTTTGTGGCTTTTTTTTTTTTCCCTCCTGCCCATGAGTTTCTCAAGCACAAGTGGTGGTTTGTAAGCAGAACCTGTTCTTGCTTAGGCTATGTTCTGTGATCCTCTTTTCAGGAATTGAACTGTTTAGATATTTATGGAGTATCTTTTGTACACTTTAGCCCAAAGAAATCAAGATGCTACTTTTTTGGCATAAAATATGTAAGGGACAACAACATAGCCTAATTGATTTGTTGGGATCACATTTCTGAAAATCAAAATGATGATTCCCCTTTCTCCAGATTTCTCTCCTATAATTTACCAGAGGAGATGGAAAAAAGAAGATGCATAAGAAAACAGTTTTAGGAATTTTTGACCTTTTTTTAAAAAAAAATTAAAGAATAAGTGATGGACCTATTAAGTTCTTAATCTCTGAGCCTTAATGGAGCTTTTCTAAAAGATTGTGAAAATTTCATTGGAATTAAGCTTGACAAAACTGGCATGGTTTTAATTTAAAGGGAAATAATGTGACAAATAAATAAAGAGGCACTTTCTCACCCCATTTTCAAGTCTGTCTGCTCACAGACTATTTTCTGGTAGCAGATCCATTCTCATTAAAGAATGACAAGAGGATAGATAATACAAAAGTGGCCATTAATTTCATGTTGTCATTTAACATTTGCACAAATGTCTCCATATTGATTCTTTTTGTTAAAAGACAGTGTGATCTCAGATATTTGTACAATTATATGTTGATTTTCAAAAATTATTTATCTTCACATTTCATATGTAGGCACTCTCACTTACATAAGTGACTCTTAAAATGTTTAAGTTTTTTCTAATCCTTGCAAATAATAAATAAGAAACTCGGTTTATCATATTTTCGGCTAAAATTTCTCATTTGACTTATCTCCTCTTTAGTCCAGGGGAAGACAAGACCCCGACTGAGGAAGTAACTCATTGATTCAACATGCTGCCTCTCCCTGAGCCTGGGCTTGGAGGGATGAGTCTCTTTGGGGATTGTAGGCTAACTTTTTCTTCACCATATCTCTGAAAATACTTTCTCAACAATCTGGGGATATAAAGGCAGTATGATGAAGCAGTTTAATATTCCTATATTTTGTTTTAGCTTTGAAACTTATAAATCGTTCCTGCAGTGAGGCTTACCTGATTTCTATATCATTCATATCAAGCCTACTTACAGTCTTATGTTTGTAAAATGTTTTTTACACAAAGGATTGGTGCATCTGGGAGTGGGTTCTTTTTTACAGAAAAGTATTCTGTAATGAACAAATTCAGAAAGAATCCACAAGCTATTGGGGGAATTAAGAAGATAGGTTTCTTGGGTCCCAGCAACCCAGATTTCTCTCCTTGGCATAGAAACCTGTTTCCCCATAGCTGGAGAAAAATCTGAGAGAGAATCTGGAGTGGGGATGAGGAAATACTGCTAGGGATGAAGTAAATATCAGTGTGATTTAGATAAAGAAAACGCCTTAGCTTGGATATTTTCTCGGTCCTGGGAAGAGGACAGTACATCAGTGTGTTAGTTTTAAAAAAGCATGAATTAGGTAGAATGAGCATCAGAGGTCCTGGTTTTGTTTTGTTTTGTTTTGTTCAGCTTGAAATAAAGTTGATCATAATTTATTTAACAATATGATTTTTGCCAAGGTGAACTCTTAAAGGAAAGCTTAAAATCTGGCTGTTTGGCAGCATGGATACCTCTGAATCAGACAATCCTGGTTTTCTGCCGCTGCCTAGGGTCAGGGAAATTGCACACTGGAAAGAGAAGCACGGACATGGTGCTACCTGACAGAATGAGGGGCTTGGGTGTGAATGCTCCTCCCCAGTGCTAGTGTTTTCAAAGCAATGAAGGAGATCAGCAAAAACAATCAAACAAACAAAAACCCAGCCTGCACCTGCCACTTCACAAATATTATCTCACTTAATTTTAACAAGAGCCTTTGAGGAAGTTGATGTTATCTCCATTGTACTGAGGAGGTAACTGGAATCATGAAAATTACCAATTTTTCCAGCATTATACTGCTAGATTCAAAAAAAACCCAATCCCAAAGTCTTTGTTCTGTTAATTACATAAGGACAACTTCCTGAAACATGGGAATGTCAGAGAAAGTGCAATAGAACAGTATTTATAATTTCTTTTTTTTTTATGGAATAAAAGTGTCAATTGGTAAATATGTGAAAAATTAATTACAATACAAATAATGACCAAAAAATTCTTGGAAATGCATTTCTCTATACATTTCAACCATTGGAAAATGTTTCTAACATATAATTTTGAATTTACTGTGTAGGTATATGTGCATGTGTGTGTATAATCATCCAACCATATATAAAAGGAACCGAAATTAAAAAAAAAATAATTTAAAAACAGTTAGATGGGAGAGGATTATTTTCTTTGAATTCTCCTGATAATCATGTCATTTTTAAGTTTGCTTTGTATGTACATAATGAGTGATAGAATATGCTCAAGCCCAGAAGGATTCCAATTAAGCAGCACAACTTCAGTTATCCTATAAATACATATAGAGTGTTTAAAATTATTCAGTACTTTTCAAGGAATTAAATAAATTCTCTTTTCCCAGCTGACTGGATGAGGTCCAATGGGTAAATATTTGCATTCCATGTTTGGAAAGAACTGCTTCAGTGCTCTGGTCTGTGGGGCAAACAAAGTTGCCTTTGAAGAATGATTTGTTTTTTTTTTTTTTTAATTAAAAGAAATTAAATACATGAATAAATCTAACACAAACATGGCCAAGATTTAGAGAGATAACTGAAACATATTAAAATTCAAGGATTTTAATTCCTTAGAATTCTACCTTCTTACAAATCACAACTGACCTTTGGTTTTATGTAACTTGAACTCTTGTATACTTAGAAATAGCATTGCTTCTTTCTTAAAATATATTGAAACATAATTGAACGTACATATCTGTGGAATACTGCATTGAATATCAATACCTGTGTGCAATATGTGATGCTCAAATCAGGATAATTAGTATATTCAACCTCACACATTATAATCAGTTTTCGTGACCCGTTATCAGTTTCTTGCTAACCACCACCCACAACTCCATCGGCCACAGTTGTGTTCTTGTCTTTTGAAAGTTCAATGAATTGTTATGATTATCACATCTTTCTTTCTATTATTTATTTATTTTAGCTCCCACTTATGAGTGAGGACAGGTGGTATTTCACTTTCTGTTCCTGGCTTATTTTACTTAAAATTTTCCCTAAGTTCATCCATGTTGCTGCAAATAGAGGATTTCATTCTGTTTTTAATGGCTGAGTAGTAGTCCATTGTGTACACATAACAAATTTTCCTTGTCTAGTCATCTGTCAATGGACATGTAGATTGGTTTCAACTCTTGCCTATCATAAATAGAGGTGTGATAAACATGGGAGTACAGGTATCCCTTTGACATGATGATTTTATTTACTTTCCTTTGGGTATATGCCCAGAAATGGGAATGCTGGGTTGTATGGCAGTTCTACCTGTAGTTGTTTGAGGAACTTCCATACTCTATTCCACAATGGCTGCACTAATTTACAGTCCCACCAACAGTGTAGGAGGGTTCCTCTTTCTCCACATCCTCACCAGCATTTGTTTTTCTCTGCTTTTTTTTTTTTTTTGTCCTTTTTGAGACCAGCCACACCACACTCAGCCAGTGAGCACTGTGAGCGCACTGGCCATCCCTATATAGGATCCGAACCCGTGGCGGGAGCGCTGCTGCGCTCCCAGCGCTGCGCTCTCCTGAGTGCACCATGGGCTCGGCCCTTTCTCTGCTTTTTTGATAATGGCCAGTCTGGCTGGGGCGAGATGATATCTCAATGTGCTTTTAATTTGCATTCCCCTGATGATTAGTGACACTGAGCATTTTTCATATATTTGGTGGCCATTTGTATGTCTTCCTTTGAAAAATTTTTATTCAGCTCCTTTGCCCATTTTTTAATTGGGTTACTTTCTTTTGGTTTGTTTACTGTTGTTGTTTGTCCATTTTTTAATTGGGTTACTTTTTTTGTTTGTTTACTGTTAAAGTTGTTTGTGTTTATGTATTCTGGATATTAACCATTTATCAGATGTATAGCTTGCAAATATTTTCTCCCATTCTACAGATTGTCTTTTCAGGCTGTTAATTGTTTCTTTTGCTGTGCAGAAGCTTTTTAGTTTGGTATAATCCCATTTGTTTTTCTTTTGTTGCCTGTGCTTTTGGGGTCTTATTCACAAAGTCTTTGCCCAGTACTACTTCCTGAAGTGTTTTTCCTATGTTTTCTTTTAAGAGTTTTATAGTTTCAGGTATTATATTTATGTCTTTAACCTATTTTGAGTTGATTTTGATATATGGTGAGAGGTACAGGTCTAGTGTCATTCTTCTACATATAAATGTCCAGTTTTCCAAGCATCATTTAGTGATGAAGCAGTCTTTTCCCAGATGTATGTTCTTAATGGTTTTGTCAAAGATCAGTTAGCTATAGGTACGTGTGTTGATTTCTGGGTTCTCTATTCTGTTCTGTTGTTCTGAGTGTCTGTTTTCTGCTAGTACCATGCTGTTTTCATTACTATAGCTTTATAGTACAATTTGAAGTCAGTTAGTGTGATGCTTCTGGTATTATTTTTGCTTTTGTTCAGGATTTCTTTGGCTATTTGGGATCTTTTGTTGTTCCATATGAATGTTAGGATTGTTTTTTCTATTTCTATAAAGAACATCATTTATATTTTGAGGAGGATTGCATTGAATCTGTAGATCACTTTGGATAGTATGGACATTTTCACAATGTTAATTCTTCCAATACAAGAGTATGGGATGTGTCAAACTAGGGCTAGGGCTCACAGTCCCCTCTAGCTCCTTGTACAGACTGGATCACAAACCCTTCACATGGAGGTCCATGAGCTAGGTAATAGGAAAAGATCTTGGGAGCCAGGGGTAAAAAATTAATAGGCTTTACTCGAGCAAGGAGCAGCTGCCCTAGTGGCCTCCTGGAGTGTCCCGAGAAGTGTTGTGTATCAGAGCCATTAATCCTTTATACTTAGGTCCATAACCTAGGACACCTAGGTGCCCATATGCAATTACGTTAGATATTAACCAAGGAACACCTGGGCACATGTGGACTTTTATAGCAAATGCTTGGCAAGATTCTGAACATCTGAGGAGCCCTGATCATTTTCTTATATTTTCCCTACAATCCACCCCTTCAGGGTACCTTGCCATACAATGTACATGTTCAGAATCTTCTGCAGTGTTCCCTTAGAGAGGATAAATGACCCTTACATTCATATAACCTATTGTCTGTTCAATATGCCTTCAGGCTTGTCCCGTAGTTCTATCTTTCAACTATTAGCTGCACGTGTATGGTTAATAGTCATCACTGGGGTGATTGTCCATGGGAATCCTGTAGCCATGCTGATGGGAAGTTCAGTGCATATTCAGCAAGCCAACACATTGGGCACACAAACACATGTATGTGCCCAGTCAACTCAGACAGAACGGTTATTGGTACCAATAGGGGGAGTTCTCGCCACTCTGATAGGATACATGCCAGTTTGCCATCCTGAGAAAGGATGGTTGCAGGAATAGGCATCTTACCTGGTTTATGATACCATACATTATCCGCTAGCACTGTTGGATCTGTATGTTCTACATGTAACAGTATAGGGGAACTCGTAAGTGGCCATAATGATAATACAAATGTGCCCTTTGGAATAGAGTACTTATCTGTTCCAGGCCATGTTACCTTTACTTGTGGAGGCCAGGTACTTGTCACCCGAGGTGAAACTTGCAAGTCTTCTTCTAATCCTTTCCCCCAAGGCCCTGTTAGGCCTACCCAGCATATATGGGGGGGGGGGGCTCCAATTCTCCAAGGCCATTCCCATTGTACTGTCTGTCCCTGTTATAAACAGGTTAGGGCTGGTAAGAGAATATTTCCATTCTTGCCATATCCTCATTTCAAAAGCTTATTTTTAGTAGTGATTTGCAGCTATCTGTGTGCTGCAGCTCTATGCAACAGAGCTTCCACTGGAGAAGGTCTGCCCTTGAGGGGTCTCTCATGTGGAATCCTGACTGTCAGCCATAACCGCCATGTATACCCCTTCAGGGTTGGGTTTTGGGCAGATAACCTTAGTCCCTTTTTTAAAAGACCATTGTATTGTTCAATCATTCCCACTGCCTGGGGATGATATGACATATGTAACTTCCAATGAATAGACAACTGGGAAGCCCACTTCTGTACCTCATGAACAGTAAAGTGGGTTCCATTATCACTCTCTATGATTACATGCTGGCCATACATGGCAGTAAGGCTATTCAGTGTCTTCACAGTGCTTACCTGATCTGGGGCCTTACAAAGCCATACAAACAGAAGACCAGTAGCTGTATCAACAGCTGTGAAGATGTATCTGAAATTCTCTGACCTTGGCAGTGGTCCAACAAAGTCCACTTGCAATCAAGTCAGAGACATTCTTCCTCAAGTTATTTGCCCATCTGTATGTGACACCCGTCGGGGGTGTGGGTTCTCTTGAGCACATACCGGACAAATGCAACAAATGTTCGCTACATCTTCCCATTTTATGGGCAGGGCCCATCTTTGAGCTGCCATCCACATGGTTTTGCTGCCAGCATGCTGCATTCATCGATATAACCACTGGGCTACATCAGCAGTTGGGGCTCTCTCCAGCATCTTACCTTAGCCAAGGCATTGGCTCCATCATTGCCTGGACTGGCTAAGGGGAAGTGTCCTGTGGCATAGAAAGAGTTACCTCTTTCTCATGTCCCAGTTCCCAGAACTCTTGCCACATGGCTTGTCCCCACAGGAGTCAGTGGCCTACCATCCACCATTGATACTTCCAAGTAGAGATCCAAAGGGTTAAACCTTTGTATACAGCCCAGCTGTCAGTACAGATGGTTAATGGCCCAGGCTCATTTCTTATCACCATCCATACTGCTCTCAATTTGGCCCCTTGACTGTTTTGCCCTGTGCCATTTTCATACCACATGGTATCTGTTAAGGGCTGGACAGCAACAGCTGTCCATGATGCTGAAGGTCCCATGCTAAAGCCATCTGTATACCAAGCTTGTTCTGTGATAGGTCCCTGTCCCTCATGGAAAGCTGCAGCCTCCACCTCCACGGGTAAGGGTGGTGTCAAAGTTTCCTCCACTGGCCCTAGCACAGTTTGCAACTCTTTGGACAGAGGACTCATTGACACAGTGCTTTAGCCTCCACCTCCACGGGTAAGGGTGGTGTCAAAGTTTCCTCCACAACCTCCACTGGCCCTAGCACAGTTTGCAACTCTTTGGACAGAGGACTCATTGACACAGTGCTTCTTTTTTCTATATATGCTCCCCATTTAGACAGAGTGCGAGTCTGAGCTATGCCTGTTATAGGGGTGGTTGCCCACGTGCACAGCCAACCCAGCATAGGATATGCCATCTTTACTAGGACTTTGGGAGTTCCTACGATAGATTCAGTAGCCATCAAGGCAGAATACACAGCTGCAAACTGTTTTTCTATTAGAGAATAATACATTTCAGCTCACTTCCAGAGCTGAGACCAGAATCCTACACGTGTTTGGAACTGGTCTTGTCTCTGCCACAAACCCCATCCTGACCCTTCCTGGGTTATATGTATGTGCAATTCAAAAGGCTTAGTGGGATCAGCCACTTGTAAAGCCTGCACTTGCTGTATTACCCTCTTTGTAGCCCAGTAAGACTGTTCTACTTCCTCAGTCCAGTCCCAGAGGGCTCCTTTCTTTGTTAGTGCATAACATAGGCATGCTATTTGGTCCATATGGGGTACAAAAGCTTTCCAGTACCCCAGAAGTACTAAATATGTCTGTAGCTGAGCTATTGTTGTGGGTTGAGGGTACGCCTGTATCTTGTCTGTAATAGTTTCTGCGATGACTGTTGTTTTACCTGACCAGACCACTCCTAAGAATTTGACTGACAGCCCAGGACCTTGCACTTTGTGTTCACCACCCACCCACATTGTTCCAAATGACTTAGCAGCACTGGAGCTGCCTGGTTTAAATCTGCAAGAGAATCAGAGGTTAGTAACACGTCATCAGTATAATGAAACGTTGTAACTGTGCTGGACCTAGTCCACTTGGCTAGGTCCCCAGCCATTAAACCATGACAGATGGTTGGGCTATGCAGATAGCCTTGGGGCAATACTTGAAAGGTCCACTGCCTCCCTTATCAGGTGAAGGCAAACTGATCTTGGGTATCAGCCTAGATTGGAATAGAGATAAAAGCATTTGTAAGGTCCAAAATATAATGATAAGTTCCAAGTTGAGTTATCAGTTGATCCATCAAGTTGTGAACCAAAGGCACAGCTGCATGCAAAGGAAGCACTACTTTGTTTAGTTCTCAGTAATCCACAGTCATTCTCCAGGTACCATCAGGTTTTTTCACTGGTCATACCAGAGCACTAAATGGGCTATGGGCTGGATGAATAATGCCAACTTTCTCTAACTCCAAAATAGTGGCTCCTATCTCTGCATGTCTTCCCTGTAGGTGATACTGCTTTACTGCTTCACATTAACTACATGTCTTGGCTTGGGTAACACCTGTGGGTCATGTTTAGCATATCCCCATAACACAGGATTTTCCGTCTGTATTCACAGCTCAAACTCTCCAACTACTGTTTGCAGGTGTAAATTGAAATGGAACAGTTCACCCGCCTCCATGGGAGCAACCAAAAAATCCTTTAAATCCACTGGGTGTACCTTGTCATCTGCTTCCAGATGTTTAGTGAAATGCTGTTTGGGGCACAATTGTTGCCACAAGGCAAACAGGACCACATTTTGTTGCCAGTCAGTTTTCTTGCTATCAACCCCTGCCTCAAGCAAGTCAAGCCACATCTGCTTACTTGCTCGGCTCCCTCGGGATAAAATCCCAAACATTTGGGGGTTTGGTCTTAGCCACCTTTCAGACTCCTTTTGCTTGCCTTTTCTCCTCTACTTCACCCAGACTGGCTATCTTGGTCGTTACTTCATGTATAGGATGACCAATGTATGGGTCCAGTATGGCCATCAGTGACCCAAAGGACGTTGACAGGGCATTTTGCAGCACTGTGTCTCTCATGCTGCCTGTAAAATTTTCATTGTCCAGGCCATGGATATTTACATTAAACATGGACTTCAACATCCCCAGCTCCCAAATTATTTGTACCAACTCAGGATGTGTTTGCCATTTACTTACAATTTTGGGCAGTTCTCCAGCATTCATCGACATGGTATTTACATTAAACATGGACTTCAACATCCCCAGCTCCCAAATTATTTGTACCTACTCAGGATGTGTTTGCCATTTACTTACAATTTTGGGCAGTTCTCCAGCATTCATCGACATGGTTCAGGCATCTGCATTCATCCAGTCCTTTAAGGAGTGATTACCTAGCCCTTGTGCATATCTGTAGCTATTCTGTAGTGGCTGCCTCAGGGATGGGTTTGTAGAGGCCAACTTTTCTATCGCCTCACCAAAGCATATCACACTATCCACCCTTAGGTCCCATAACCGCAGCAGCAGCCAGGCAGATAGGAGTTCTCCCTGACTTTTCCTAAGTCAACTAATTCAACCTGAGTATATGGGACATAGGTGGTGAACTGGGTCACCTGTGGATTGTCCACTGGTTGTCTGCTTGCTCCCATAGGCTGCTCATGCTTCATTTTCTGATGCACAACAGGTCATGCCTGGAGATGCCCAGTCTCCCCTAACTCACCACTGGGTTTGTCATCTTCCCTGGTGTGAGAAGCAGGGATGACTCATTGCTGCACATCATCCTCAAGGACAAGTATCCACACTTCCAACAACTCTGCTTTCTGCTGCAAATCTTAATCTGCTTGCAGTATAGTGAGTAGTAGCCAGACTCTGATTAACAGGAAAGTGGCCACCAGGCACCACATTCTCAAAGATAGCCACATTTCCTTCCCCTCCCAAGGGGCTTTCTGCTGCAAATCTTGAAGCCACACTGCTTCATGGAGTGCCTGGTCTATGCTGGCTCGCAGTATAGTGAGCAGCAACCAGATCCCGCTCAACAGGAAAGTGGCCACCAGGCACCACATACTCAAGAGTAGCCACATTTCCTCCTCCTTCCAAGGGGCTATTGGCTTCCATTCCAGCTCAGAATCCTGCCACTGACTATGCCAATTGTCAAGCTAGGTCGAGGACTCACAGACCCCTCAAGCCCATTGTAAGGACTGGATCACAAACCCTTCACATGCAGGTCCACTGGGTCACAAACCCTTCACATGCAGGTCCATGAGCTAGGTAAATAGGTCCTTGGAGCCATGGGTTAGAAAAATTTAATAGGCTTTACTCAGAGCTAGGAGCAGCCACCCTAGGGGCCGCTCATGGCATCCCAAGAAGTGCCATGTATCAGAGCTGTTAGTCCTTTATACTTAGGTCAATAACCCACGACACCTGGGTGCCCATACACAATTACGTTAGATAGTGACCGAGGAACACTTGGGTGCATGTGGGTTTTTACAGCAAATGCTCGGCAAGATTCTGAACATATGAGGGGTCCTGACCATTTTCCTATATTTTCTCTACAGGATGTCTTTCCATCTTTTTGTATCTTTTTAAACTTCTTTCAGCAGCAATTTGTAGTTCTCATTATAGCAATCTTTCACTTCCTTGATTCAATTGATTCCTGGGTATTTTATTTTTTTTGTGACTACTGTAAATGGGCTTGCTTTCTTGATTTCTTTTTCTGTTAGTTTATTATTGGAGTGTAAATACACTACTGATTTTTGCGTGTTGATTTTGTATCCTGTAACTTTACTGAAATCATTTATAAACTCTATGAGGTTTGTTGTTGTTGTTGTTTAGAGTCTTTAGATTTTTCTGTATATAAGATCATGCCATCATTGAACAGAGACAGTTTGACTTCATCCTTTTCAATCTGGAGGCCCTGTGTTTCTTTCTTAGAGTCTTTAGATTTTTCTGTATATAAGATCATGCTATCATTGAACAGAGACAGTTTGACTTCATCCTTTTCAATCTGGAGGCCCTGTGTTTCTTTCTCTTGCTTCATTGCTCTGGCTAGTACTTCTAATGCTATGTTAAATGGGAGTGGTGAGAGTGGGCATCCTTATTCCTATTTTTCCCCCTTCAGAATAATATTAGTGGTGGGTTTATTGTATATGGCTTTTATTGTGTTGAAATACTTTCCTTTTATGCCTAATTTCTGAAGGTTTTTAATCATTAAGGGATGTTGAATTTTGCCAAGTTTTATCTGCCTCTGTTGAGATAATCATACCATTTTTGTCCTTGATTTTGTTGATGTGATGTATCAAATTTATTGACTTGCATATGTTAAACCATCCTTGCCTCCCTGAAATGAATCTGCTAATATTTTGTTGAGGATTTTTGCATCTATGTTCCTAAGAGATATAGGCCTGTAGTTTTTTTTTTTGTTGTTGTTGTTGTATCTTTGTCTGGTTTTGCTATCAGGGTGATGCTGGGCTCATAGAATGAGTTTGGGAGGATGGCCACTGTTTCAGTTCTTTGGAATAGTTTGAAGAGAATGGGTATTAATTCCTCTTTCAAAGTTTGGTAGCATTCAGCGTTAAATCCATCCAGTCCTTGGCTTTTCTTTGTTGGGAGATTATTGATTACTTCTTCAATCATGTTGCATGTTATTTTTCTGTTCAAGTTTTCTATTTCATCTTGTTTCAGTCTTGGTAATTTGTATGTGTCCAGAAATTTATCTGTTTCCTCCAGGTTTTCAAATCTGTTCATGTATAGTTGTTTATAATAATCTGTAATGATTCTTTGTATTTCTGTGGTTTTGGTTATAATGTCCCTTTTTTCATTTCTGACTTTTGTGGTTTGGTCTTCTCTCTTCTTGGCCTAGCCTGCTGCTTAAGCTCTTGGTTTTGTTTTTTATTTTATTGAATGAATCCTTCAGTTCCAGGAGTTCTGCTACATTCTTTTTCAAAGGTATTAATCTGTTTGTAAATTTCCTCCTTCAAAACCTGGATTCTTTTTCTCATTTCATTGTGTCATCTGAGTTTTCTTGTATCTTATTGAGTTTCTTCAAGATTGTTACTCAGAATGCCTTTTCAGTTATTTCAAGGGTTTCTTGCTTTATGGGATCTGGTACTTGAAAATTATTGTATTCCTTTGGTTGTGTCATATTTTCATATTTCTAGTTTCTCTACATTGATGTTTGATCATATGGCAGAGCAACTGCTTCTTCTAATACTCTCGAGTAGGATTTGAGAGAGACTTCCTCCTGTAGATGTTCTTCATATTGATTATTGAGTAGGGTATTTTACTATTGGTTCTGGGTAGACACCATAGTGTA